>NC_056726.1:784091264-784391264 GCF_019279795.1 Protopterus annectens | reverse complement strand
GTGTTCCCAGCACCTGAATCCTGGGAGGCTCAGTGGAAAATACTCCTGAGCACTGTGGAACCAAAGGAAGACCTGCCTCTGGACATCAAATCTAACTTGTGAGTAACAAAGGTGTGAGGAGATGCCCATGTAGCCGCAGTACAAATCATCCATAGACAACCTGCCCTGAAAGGCTGTAGATGTAGACACAGATCGGATAGAATGAGCCTTCACTAAAAATGGTAAATCCCTGCCACATGAAGCATAAATTAATGAAATACAACTGGAGATCCATCTAGACAAGGTGACTTTGGAAACAGGAGACCCAATCCTGTTTTGTGAGAATGAGACAAACAACTAATCCAATTTTCTGAGATCCTTCGTTCTATGTAAATAGAATCGTAATTGTCTGTGCACATCCAGCTGATGAAATCTAAATTCTGCCTTGTTTGAGAACTCTGGAAAGAATACAGGTAGTTCAATGGATTGGTTTAGATTACTAACGGAAGCCACTTTCAGTAGAAAGGAAGGGTTTGGTCTGAGAGAAACCCTGTCCTTATGAAAAATCAAGTAAGGTGGTCTAACTGATAAGGCTTGAAGCTCCGAGACACGTCTGGCTGAAGTGATGGCTACTAAAAAGATTGGAATGCCTTACAAAGTCTATGTGCCATGAGACTAGGCTCATCAGTGATGTGAAAAGTGGAAATAGCCGCCAACTGGACTTTAATAGTTGCGGCCGCTGATCCTTGGTTGAAAAGCATGGAGAGAAACTCCAGAAGTGACGAAACTGGAGCTGTATAAGGATCAATTTGTCTTGCATGCGCCCATATGGAAAATCTCTTCCATTTGCTGGAATAGATTTTTCTGGTGGAAGGCTTATGGGAGGAAGACAGAATATGAACCACTTCTGGCGAAAAATGATGAAACCTGACTAATGATGGAAGTGGAGGAGCCAGGCTGTCAACCGGGGAGTCTGAAGAGAGGGATGGAGCTGCCCTGATATATGAGTCAGCAGATCTGGTTGAGGGTCCAGAATCCAGGGGGCATCCACTAGATAAGGATGGAGAAAGGGGAACCAAATTTGACGAGACCAGTGTGGAGCAATCAGAATCATTTTGCTTCCCAAAGATTGCGCTTTCTGAATAACCTTTGTCAGCAGAGGAACAGGAGGGAAGGCATACAGTAGACCGAAGGGCCAATCGTGAACTAGAGTGTCCCTGGGTTACTCCCCCTGAGGGGGGATAAGGGTGAAGTAGCTGCTGCATTTGGTATTGAGGGGGCTGGCAAATAGGTTGCAGCAAGGCTGACCCTATCTACGGAAAATCTGCTCCGCAATCTGATTGTTCAGGGATCACTCGTGAGGCATCAGAATAGCTCTGCTCAATATGTTGGCAATCACATTGGACTTCCCCGGAATGTGCGTTGCTACAAGAAAACGTTGGGAAGCCACTGCCCACTGCCCACTGCCCACTGCCACACTCGTATGGCTTCTCTGCAAAGGGGGTACGACTTGGTTCCTCCCTGTTTGTTTAGATACCATACCACCAACATACTGTCTGTGTGGATAGCAATTGTCCTGAGAGGAAGAAAGCTCTGAAGTGCTTGCAACGCTAGTAGCACTGCTCTCATCTCCAGGACATTGATATGCAGATGCATCTCGTGTTCCTGCCACGTGCCTTGGACTATCCTGCCTAGATAATGCCCCCTCACCCCATCTGGGAGGTATCCGTGGTCACTGTGGCAACCGGAGGGGACGGAACGAAGGGTTTTCCCACGTCAAGGTTGAGGTGTGAAGCCATCAGTGCAGATCCTGCTTGCACCTGTCTGTGATTATTATGAGATGAGAATACGGAAGAGTAGCCATTGAAGGAGCCACATATGTAACCTTGCCAAAGGAACCAGCATAATTGTAGCAGCCATCATCCCCAACAATTTGAGGATCAATCTTGCCTTCACTCTTCTCAAAGGGAGTAATGCGTACACCTGCTGCTGTAAACTTTGAATCCTTTCTAGTGGTAAAAATGCCCTCATGAGCACGGTGTCTAACTTGGCGCCTACAAAGGTGACATGCTGCGAGGGCAACAAGGCAGACTTTTCCCAATTTAGAGTGATGCCTAATTGTTGACACAGTTTGATCGTGGCATCTCTGGTTTGTAGAAGTAGATGCCTGGTGGTGGCAGAAAGGAACCAGTCGTTTAGCTACGGAAACACTTGGAATCCCTGACGTCTCAAGTGAGCCGTTACCACTGCCATGCATCTGGTGAACACCCTGGGGGCTGTGTTGAGACCAAAGGGCAGGGCGCGAAATTGAAAATGACTGGCTCCCAGCTGAAAGCGTAGATGACTTCTGGATGCCCTGTCCATCTTTATATGATAGTAAGCATCCTTGAGGTCGATGGAGCACATCCACACTTCTTTTTCCAACAATGGGAGTATAGATTGCAACATGACCATTCAGAACTTGGACTTCTTCACATGGGTATTCTATCTGCTGAGATACAAAATGGGTCTCAGGGCCCTGTCCTTTTCGGCACCAAAAAGAATCTGGAGTAAGTCCCTAATCCAATCTGGTCTGAGGGGACATGCTGGATGGCTCCTTTTTCTAGCAGCTTTAAAACCGCTGAAGCTGCAGAATCCCTTTGATTGGGTGGAACATCTGAGATTTTTTTGATTGGAGGGGGAGCTGAAGAGAAGGGAATGCGATATCCTCCGGAAACTATATTTAATATCCATTGGTCCTGAGTGATACTTTGCCAGGCCTCTGGGTATAGTGAAATGCGACCCCCGACTGGCTCCAGAAATGCACAGTCAGGCCTCCCATCAGGAGTGCTGAAGGAATCACTGTCTCCCTGGTTACATGGGCCTCCTGTGCCCCTAGGGCAGCATCTACCAGAATTACCACCTCCCCTGCCTCTGGAGGGGGACTCACCTTGTGCGTCATGAAAAACCTCTGCGATTTTTTGAACCACATCTTCCCACCCCTCTGGGTCTTGGGATAAGGCCTAGAGGGTAGGGAAAAATGGACTCCCACAGCAGACAAAGTTTTTCCCTCTTGCTCATACCTAGTGAGAGTGTCCTTCACCTTGGTTCCGAATAAGGAGGAACCATCAAACGGGGTGTTGGTGAATGTAGACTTGAAGGCCTCCGCAAAATTACAGAGGCGCATCCAGGAGTGTCTCCTAAGAGCAACTCCTGAACTTGCTGCCCTACCCGCTCCTTCGGCTGCATAAGAGATCAGCCTCATGGAGGAGTTAGCAATAGAGTTGAGGGTAGACATCTGAGCATTGACCTTCTGAGCCACTGCATCAGAAATTTTACCCTGTAGAGTATCTCCAAGCTCTTTCAGGAGATCTCTTTGGAGCCATGTAAAATAAGATAAGTAATCAGTGACTGCAGAGTAAAGGCCGCTGAAGAAAACATATGCTTCCCGTACCGGTCCATGGTCCTAGACTCCTTGTTAGGAGGATGGACGGTAGACGAAGTCTCAACCAGTTCCTTCTTGGTGGCCGATGCCACCACCATGGCATCTACAGGAACTCCCTTGGATAGAAACTCTTTGTCGGGGGGGCGGACAAGAATTTGTTGGGTCTCCTGGGGACTGGTTCCACAGAGTCAGGGGTTTCCTACACCCTTCAACAAACCAGATCCAAAAGTTCGTCGAAGGGTGGAGACACCCAGGAGGTGGAGCGCTGAGCCCCAAAGGCCTTCAGGAACACCAACTCCTCCTCAGAGGGAGCTTTGGAGGGCCAGTCACCCCTCTGCTTCAAAATTTCTAGGATGTCAGAGAAAGAGACATCCACACAGGATGACTTGGGGGACCCCTCCGATTCCTCGAGGTCGGTGTCTGACATGAGGGACTCATCTTGGGAGTCAATGTGCTTCCTCTTCATGTTCTTTTTCTGGGTGGCTCCTCAGGCAAAAACACTGAGGGGCTCTCAGAAATATGGGGACCACTCATGGGTGTATCCTGAGGCCTTGGGTCTCCACTGTCGAAAGATAGAGGGTGATCAGAGACCCGCACCGGAGCTGGAGGGGACAGAGTGTCAGTGCCAAATGATGCCACTGAGGACCTGACCAGTGCGCTCCACATGGCCTTGAAAGCTGGTCCCCCTGGCTCCAAAGATCGACCAGCCATGGAAGACCTCGGAGCAGAGGGGACAAGGTCCAAAGCAGGGGTCAGGTTCTCCCGCGCCGAAGCACCGAGAGGGAGGCTAGGAGCCAAAAAGTGACCTGAGGCCTCCCCCTCAGGTCCGACCGAGGAACCATGAGTCCTGGACCCCATGGACGAAGCCAACAGGGTCAGAGCTGAAGCCAGAGCCAATAAGCTAGGATGGGCCATCGGAGCCAACCTAGGGACATCAGATGGCGCCAACCCCTCTGGCTCCGAAAGCTGAGATTCGATCAGAGGAGGAAGTATCGATGCTGGCTAGGTGACAGACACCGGAGCTGACTGGGCTGGAGCCGAAAACAATTTTGACAGTACTGGTGACTGGAGCAGTCTCTGTACCACTCTATCTACATCCACATCTGAAAGAGTCCTGGAGGAACTAGAAGATAAGGAAGGAGATCTAGACCTCCTCTCTGAAGGAGACCTATGAGGAGGAGAGACCGGCCTAAAATTTGGAGACCGGCTCCGAACTAGCACCTCTGCAATTCCTTTCCTGAAGAACACGTGGGCTAAATGCATGGCAAAATGTACAAGATTCCTGGAGGTGAATAGCCCCCAGACAATAAACACAAACAGAGTGTCCATCAGTGACTGACATCTTATAACCACATTTAGTACATTTCTTAAAGCCCGAGGGCTTATGCTCTTTCGTATCCTTAGACATAATGAGAGAAACCACCAACCGTTAACAACGATCAACAGTTAATGAAGAAGCCACAAGCGCGGGAACTAAGAAAACCAACAGACAATTACAAAAGACCTGTAGCTTAATCGGTCTCAACAGGAACACAAGGAAAGGACTAGGTCCTTTAACTTAAATGGTCCTATCCCAAGGTATAGGTTCCTACTAACAAGCAACACAGAAGAAGGGGCGGACTAGATCCTCTAACTGAAACAGGCCTAGCCCGTAGGGGAAACGGTTAGTGGGACACCACAAAAGACAATATTACCAGAAAAAAAAAATTTACACCAAATATTAAACCAGTACACACACACACAACACACAGCTATGAAAATAGCTTTTTTTTTGAAGCAATAAACTGTCAATAAAGACAAAAGTGATACTTAGCCACAGCCAAGAGCGAGACCATGTCTGAGCTATACGAGCGGCAAACGAGATCTGGGGGGAGGGAGCAGTGCAGCATGGGATACCTTCTTAGCCCAGCCAATTGAAAGACTTCAAGCTAGAGTATGGCCGAGTCGGAGCCGAGGTTCGGCTCCGAACCCACGGGTAAGAATGTAGGCGAAATTGGACTACATAACATCTGATATTCCTGGAGTGTAAGCTGAGGTGTAACAATTTGAACATGATTAAAGATTGAACTAATTCTGATAAAACTTTCTATGCTGTACTTTGAGGTGTTATTTTACTAGACCAATGCTTAGAAAGAAGTATGCGTTCCAGTGTAAATGTTTCCTTTGTACTGATTTTAGTAAAATCTGTTACAAAAATTGAGGAAGGGGTCATACAGACCTTATGTTGTATAATGTTCTATATAACATACTTTAGTACAAACTGCTACAATTCAGTACAGGCATCATTTTCAAATCTAGGTGCTTAGGATTTCCCTCTCTCTTCTCCCCTTGGCTGACCTGGTGTGACTCCGATTGAACTCTACAGTTCCCTACAAAATGGTGTCTACAGGACTGCAATCAATTTCTCTCAGCATTTAAACAGATTGAACTCTACAGTTCCCTACAAAACTGTGTCTACAGGACTGCAATCAGTTTCTCTCAGCATTTAAACAGATTGAACTCTATAGTTCCCTACAAAACGGTGTCTACAGGACTGCAACCAGTTTCTCTCAGCATTTAAACAGATTGAACTCTCCAGTTCCCTACAAAACGGTGTTGACAGGGCTGCAATCAGTTTCTCTCAGCATTTAAACAGATTGAACTCTACAGTTCTCTCCAAAATGGTGTCTACAGGACTGCAATCAGTTTCTTTCAGCATTTAAACAGATTGAACTCTACCGTTCCCTACAAAACGGTGTCTACAGGACTGCAATCAGTTTCTCTCAGCATTTAAACAGAGTAGGTTGCACACAAAAAGCATTTGTTAAGCTTTCACTTACAGTGCTTTGTAATTAAGCAGGTCACCGTATTGGTCAGCCATAGGGCTCTTTTTTTCTACTTGAATGTTTGCCTCCTTCCCCTGTAACTTAAGTAAATTGACTCTTACATTAAGAGCTATAATACTTACCTTATAGCTCTAGGACACCTTAGGAAACCTTGTAAACTGCAATAGCCCTTCGTTCACTGCTACGCTCGGGCTCTCTTCGCTCCTCTCCCTGCCCCCAATTCCCTCCCACCCCCAGTACCTCTAAATTTATAGTACTATAGCCACTCCCCCCACTTTCTAGATCCTATCTGCTTTTATCTGGGATAATTCCACCCACCCCCATTCTTCTACTACATTTTAATAGCACCTATTAGCTTTCATCTGGCATTCTCCCATCCCCCTTCCAGTACCTTTACCTCACCACTCTATCTTCTGGTGTTGCATCACCAGGTAAAACAGTTCCTTAACTCACTAGCTGAATCACAGATAATAATATACTCCTCTTTACTACCCCTCTTGTTAGCACCATACCTCCTTATTTTGTATGAAAACCAGTTTCTCACAGGATTTCAGGTCCCAAAAGGCCAAACTATCACCCCAGCTGTAAATCCTTCCACCTTCAACCATACTTACAGTGCCAGATCCTATCCAACATCTTGTTCAGTCTATCAACATCTCAACCCCAGGCACATTAGCTCTAGATCCAAACACTACCACAAACTAATAAACAAATTCCTGAAGTTCATCACCAAGTATAGACTCAACCTAATACTTGGTGGTGATATTTACCCCAACCCTGGCCCACCCACTTCAGATACACATACCCCCTCTACTTGCAATCTAAGCTACAAACCTACAATTAATAGGCCAACTAACTCTCTCCTAGCCTGTCATCTCAAATATTAGAAGCATTAATAACAAGGTACATGAATTGCATGCACTTCTGGATGTCCACTTCCCTGAGATTCTCTGTTTATCTGAAACCTTGTTAAAATCTAACACTAAAGACAGTGATGTGTTACCACCTGGGTACAACATACACAGGCTGGATCGTGCTTCGAGGAAGGGGGTGGGGTAGCTGTACTCTATAAATCTGAGTTGAATGTCACCATAGATGTAATACAACCACCTCAGATTAATAACTCAGAGATTCTTGCCACCAAATTACAATGTAATAATAATAAATGCATTAATATCATCTGTATGTACATTCCCCCAGGTAACAATATATCTACACTTGAAGATATCCTGCACTGGCTATCATGTCACTACCCCCAAGAAACCCCTACTACTTGGAGACTTTAACATAGACTGGAGCACCTGTTCCTCAGAATCCCCAACCACCCATATTAACCTGCATGCATTTACACAAATTATATCCACCCCTACCAGGATAGGTAAACCCAACCAAAAATAAAGCATACTTGACTGGGTACTCATAAATAGTCACCCCCAACTGTACACCTCTGGTACCCTCCTTGATGGCCTAAGCGATCACCTTCTCACATATGTAATTAAGCACAAAACCATTAATTCCCAACAACCCTTACTCAGAAAAGTTAGAAACAATAAAAACTTTGACCCTGCCAAATTCCAACAAGAACTAAACTCATGTAATTGGTCTATTCTAAAACACATCCCCTTAGAGGAAGCAGTAGCATACTTTAACAACAAATTCCTTGAGATCCTTGATTTGCATGCACCTGTTCATTCAAAGAGAACCAAGGCAAAAACTGTGCCATGGCTTTCTAAAGAGTCTAAACTCAAAATTACCCATAGAAACAAAGCATGGGCTTTATGGCATTCTTCTAAAGACCCTCAAGATCACATTAAATACAGGCAATGCAGGAACGAAACCAAAAAAATCAATTTTACAAGACAAAAAACAATACTACTGTAATTTACAGACAGTAAATCAAAATAACCCGCAGAAGTTTTGGGCAGGTTTAAATAATCTACTACATCCTGGACAAACTTCAACCCCAATCCCTGCTACTACTATTGATAAAACCACTGAAGATGTTTCTGACAGTTTTAACCGATTCTTTACTGAGACATTTCAAGCCCTAGCTGGCCAACTACCTCCTAGCACCCCTGGTCCTGAAAGTAGCACCCCTAGAAACCTACTCGCATTCAGCTTCCAACCAATCACCACTTCATTTATCCGTACCTTGATCAAAAAATTAAAACCCACTACACTTTCTGCTGATCAACTCCCTGCCGAGTAACTACAAAAATCAGCTGATGCTGTTGCTTACCCCATCTCAATACTAATCAATCGAACCATAGTAGAAGCTAAAATTCCCACCATCTGGAAAATATCCTATGTAATCCCACTTCACAAAGGAGGCAGCTCTACTGAATTCTCCAATTATAGGCCAATAGCTATACTCTCTCCACTTGCAAAGATTATGGAAAAATGTATTCATAGACAACTCATGCACCACCTAATCCAGAATCACCTTATGGCAGACACTCAGCATGGCTTCTGTCCTCATCACAGCACTACTTCAGCCCTCCTAGCCTTTACCAACACCAAAAACCATAATCGCAACAATAATTATATATCCTCAGCCTTCTTCTTGGATCTTTCCAAGGCATTCAATATGGTTGATCACCAACTTTTAATCCACACCCTGCAAACATTCTGTCTAGATACTAGAGCCCTTTAATGGTTTCAATCCTACCTGAACGATCGACAGCAGGCTGTCCTCTGGCAGAACAAACTCTCTAATCTTCTACCTAACACCCTTGGAGTACCACAAGGCTCTATATTATGGCCCTTGCTGTTCTCCATCTTCATTAACGACCTTTATACTGTCATCCCAAAAGTCAGCTGTATCCAATATGCTGATAACTCTACATTGATTTGCTCAGCCACATCTCCAGTAGAGTTATGGTCAGCTACCCAGACCACCTTTAATACAATAGAAAACTGGCTTTCTGAACATTGTCTGATCCTAAATCCCAAAAAAACTAAAATGCTGTTATTTTCACCAACACGTAGGTCTACACCTTTACCATAAATTCAAATGATGGCACAATAATCTCCCCTGACCCCTCTACAAAACTATTAGGTATCATCATAGACGATAATCTAAAATTTGACCTACATGTTAACCAAACTATCAAAGCCATCAATAAAAAACTAGGGTCACTTTACAGAATAAAAGCCTTCCTAACCCCTCCAGCTAAAATTGCCATAGCTCGCTCTCACCTTCTTTCAACCCTTCTGTATGCATCCCCTCTACTCTTGAATTTAAACAAGACTGTCCTTAACAAACTCTCAATTTGCTACATCCACATTGCCAGGTTTGCCACTGGGCTGTCTTTTAGAACACATCATTGCATCAATCTAAATCAGCTTGGGTGGCTTGAACTACCCAGCCTAATCCAGTATAACCAACTGATTATGGCCTATAAAATCCTCTATAATCCGGACAATACTCCTGCACTTAAAAATATTATCACCCCCATAACAATCCTAGACTGCTTCGATCCTCTAACAAACTACTAACTCAGACTAGCCAAATTAATAACACAGCCGGTGACTCTCTCTTTGCAAACTCTGTAAGTAGATCCTGGAACTCTCTTCCAGCTATTACCTTACTTTCCACCTTAGGTCAATTTAAAACTAGACTCAAACAACATTTGTCACTTAACTGGCTATGTCAATGTATCAAGCCTGGCGAACTGTCTCTAGAATGTGTAAAAAATCTGTTAACTAGTTTACTGTGTAATTTAATTTAATCCTGACTTGCGCTCAGGATTAACTCTAACCTATGGAACTTGTTTAACTTGCTTACTTATGTAATCTCTGTAAATAGTCTGTTTGTAATGTGTAATGCTGTATCTGTTTACCCTTGGAGCTTTTCTCCCCGGGCCTCCACTGAAAATGGACATGCATCCAGTCGGACTATCCCGGTCAACAAATGTAAAATAAATAAAATAAAATATACAATTGGGGTAATGACAGGTCTCATTGTAGTGAAGCCTCTTCATAATTTCCCTTAGCTGCTAAATGCAATGAGTCATACTTTATCCCAAGACGTATTTGTATCATATACATGCAAGTGTACTTTAACTTTATTATGATCAGTAGTATAATTAATAAAGTTGACATAGAGGACTGTTAACTTATTTATGATTCTTTATACAGAGTTGTGTTGCAAGTTTCAGTTCTTAAATAAATTGCCAATTGTGCGTTAAGTTCAAGTGAAAAAACAATAACTGACAAGATAGTAGTCTGACCCTTACATTAAAATAATTTGTAATCTGGATTCAAGCTCCCTGCATTACTTGTGCAGTTCCTCAGAAATCAGTCCATTAATAAGTTGAGCCAGAGAGAAAGTTACAAAACAGATGTATTTTCTGCAAGCAGTACAGTCTATACTGCTGACTGAAACAAACCAGCACCACCAGTCTTTTATGCACTACTAATAGTTAATTCTTTATACACGTGAAATAAAATTTTGAGTTTTTACCTTGGGATGTGAACTGTCATTCACTGACAGTCACATAAAGAATAAAGCCAAAAAAAAAAACAAAAGCAAAAAAGCAAAAATCATAAATCAGTGGACATATTGGTCAACTTGGTGGTGCTAAACAAGATCAGTGTTGAGAGTAATGATGTAAAATATGGAGAAGTGAAGTCAGCAATTTTGTCATTACCTTGGAACATTGACATATTTAAGTGTTTGCAACATGAAAACAAGTATACTCTTTTGTAACATCATGCACATAAAAGTGTGCTTTTAATGTAAACATTGTTATTACTGCAGATGACATCATCCATTATACACAATATTGCGTTTTTACATTCAGATTTGAATTTGCAAGTGCAAATGAGCCTCAATTAAAAATAATATTTTCTTTTGAATACTTAAATCAAAAATCCCAACTGGTGGATTCAAACACTTAACTGTTTGTGTTATTCCTCTGAACGTATAACATTAACACAATGAACTACGGAGAAGGCTGCATAACATGTATTTTCTGCACTCGGTACTGTCCAGACTGCTGAATGAAGAGCACTGGGCACCACTCTCATTTGCACTACTGATTATGAAGTCTTTGTACATGTGAAATAAAATTTTGAGTTTTTGCCTTGGGAAGTGAAATTGTCATTCACTGACAATCACTGTTGACAGTTACCAACATGCAATGCCAAATGCTGTGCAAAGGATGAAAACAAAAAATAAATGTAAATCATGAATCAGGTTGATGATTTCTCAACTTTATGGTGTTATAACATTGAAATGTTGACATTAATGATCCCTACTTTCACACATATATCACACTCTCTAGATTTGAACCATGATGGCATTACCATGAAACTTTGGCAAGATTAACAATGTTTGCCATATTGACATTATGAGACATAGAAATGGCACCCATACTCAGCTTTGACATCTAGAAATACATTTAGAGTGTACTATACCTATGTTATCACACTTGTACATGGAAGTGTTGCTGACTGATACTAACAGAGATTATGCTATGGAGCATGTTTCATTACAAAAAATTCCTTCAAAACAAGAGTGTGCTCTAGCCATTCTTTGGTAAGCATTACTCACTTTTGCTGCATTTGTAACATTATTGTACTTACATTTTGCACTGATGTTGAGTTTTTCTGTCTGTAGGTTTAAGTCATATAAACTTGATATGACTTACAGACAATTTTTACTCAGAGGCACAATTATGTTCCAGTAATACTTTAATAAAAATGATATAAAGGTTAATTGCTATGTCAGTAAATGTAATAAAAACAATGCTGTAAGGCTATTTACTCTGACACATCCTGCATAAGTGTAGTTCCCATTAGCAGGAGGGTTAAAAGACTAATACAATGTGCACTACTGTTATTGAGTCTAACTTGCAAGGCATTAATTAGCCAGTGTTCTGAATAATTGCTCTTGCACTTCTCGGGTGTGTGCATGGCATTGTTTAGGTCCTCACACCCTTTTATCTACAAAGCACCTCAAGCAGATTGAGTGATTCTGGAATGATGTTGAGCTGACACCTGATTTACACATTCCGTGTGTCCAAAGGTGATATCTACATGATATACTCACATCCTGGGGCGAAGGAAATTCCATCATACTGGGGAAATGGTTTGGATTCCCCAATTACTTTAAATTGAAAATTCTGTTGTTTAACTGTTCAGAGTTGCTATATTTACATTAACTTGGGAGAACTGCTTTACAATTTCTGTCCCAGTATGTTATCTTCTTTAAAAGTACTGCTTACAGTATGATTTTAAGTAATGTTTTCTTAGCAAAATGGCTGATGTTTGCACTTTGCACAGTTGTGTCTTTATTGAAGGTAAAATAATTGACATTGCAATGAGTGTACTTCTACTTCCTGGGTTTCTGGAAACATTTCTCTGAGAATGTTAACACATTTCTTCCATGAAAAACTTGTGCATGTTAAAATGACATTTCTTAAAGGGTTCAGTGATAATGGTATTCTATATGCCCGACATACTTTTATTCCCTTATGAATTTGTGTTATTGCCACTGTGGTTCTTGGTGGGATGGGTTATATTGTATAAGGTCTTTCTTTTTTTTACAGAAATGAGTGTTGTGTCCACTTTGAAATGTGCTTTTTGAACTGAAGCTTTAACAGTTGCCATTATAATGATCACTGACTTGTTTTACATACAATTCTTTCTGGAAAAATTTCCTGAGGATGTTGATGCATCTGCATTGAGAAGCTTATTGTAAGTTAAAGTGACATTTAAGAAACTGTTTCATTGCTAATGCTGTTCTATATCCTGGATATAACCAAAACTTCTTTCACCTTCGGAAATTGTGTTACTGGCATGGACGGGTGGTATACAGGATTTTACAGATATCAGGTGTATGTTGTATTCAGATAGCCATCATTGACATATTTTAATGGTGATGCTTGCATAATTATTTCTTTTCTGCACAGTGTATATCAACTTGTAACCACACAGAATCTGTTGAACTGTCCAAGTTTATGTTTTTTTTTAACTTCACTGTAGGGATATGAAGGGTTGGACACTAAGGAGGGAAAAAAGGACCTGTGCCGATTGGCTAGACAGAGGGACTGAGCTAGGAAAGATGTGCAGCAGGTAAAGGTGATAAAGGATAATGAGGGAAACATACTCACAAGCGATGAGAGTGTGTTGAGGAGATGGAAAGAGTACTTTGAGCGGTTGATGAATGAAGAGAATGAGAGGGAGAGAAGGTTGGATGATGTAGGGATAGTGAATCATGAAGTACAGTGGATTAGCAAGGAGGAAGTAAGGATAGCTATGAAGAGAATGAAGAATAGAAAGGCTGTTGGCCCAGATGACATACCTGTGGAAGCATGGAGGTGTTTAGGTGAAATGGCAGTGGAGTTTTTAACCAGATTGTTTAATGAAATCTTGGAAAGTGAGAGGATGCCTGAGGAATAGAGAAAAAGTGTTTTGGTACCGATTTTTAAGAATAAGGGTGATGTGCAGAGCTGTAGTAACTACAGAGGGATTAAACTGATCAGTCACAGCATGAAGTTATGCGAAAGAGTAGTGGAAGCAAGGTTAAGAAGGGTCATGATGATTAGTGATCAGCAGTATGGTTTCATGCCAGGAAAGAGCACTATAGATGTGATCTTTGCTCAGAGAATGTTGATGGAGAAGTACAGAGAATGTCGGAAGGAGTTACATTGTGTTTTTGTAGACTTGGAGAAAGCATATGACAGGGTGCCTAGAGAGGAGTTGTCGTATTGTATGAGGAAGTCAGGAGTGTCAGAAAAGTATGTAAGAGTGGTACAGGATATGTACGAGGGTAGTGTGACAGTGGTGAGGTCTGTATTGGGAATGACGGGTGTGTTTAAGGTGGGGCTACATCAAGGATCAGCTCTGAGCCCTTTCTTATTTGCAATGGTGATGGACAGGTTGACAGACAAGATCAGACAGGAGTCCCTGTGGACTATGATGTTTGCAGATGACATTGTGATCTGTAGTGAGAGTAGGGAACAGGTGGAGGAGACCCTGGAGAGCTGGAGATATGCTCTAGAGAGAAGAGGAATGAAGATCAGCAGGACTAAGACAGAATATATGTGTGTGAATGAGAGGGAGGATAGAGGAATGGTGAGGATGCAAGGAGTAGAGGTGGCGAAGGTGGATGAGTTTAAATACTTGGGGTCAATAGTTCAGAGTAACGGTGAGTGTGGAAGAGAGGTGAAGAAGAGAGTACAGGCAGGATGGAGTGGGTGGATAAGAGTGTCAGGAGTGATTTGTGACAGACGAGTACCTGTAAGAGTGAAAGGGAAAGTCTACAAGAGGGTAGTGAGACCAGCTATGTTATATGGGTTGGAGACAGTGGCATTGACAAAAAGGCAGGAGTTTGAGCTGGATGTGGCAGAATTAAAGATGTTAAGATTTGCACTGGGTGTGACAAGGGTGGACAGGATTAGGAATAAGTATATTAGAGGGTCAGCCCTAGTTGGAAGGTTTGGAGACAAAGCCAGAGAGGCACGATTACGTTGGTTTGGACATGTGCTGAGGAGGGATGCTGAGTATATTGGGAAAAAGATGCTAAGGATGAAGCTACCAGGTAACAGGAAAAGAGGAAGGCCTAAGATAAGGTTTATGGATGTGGTGAGAGAGGACATACAGGTGGTTGGTGTGACAGAGCAAGATGCAGAGGACAGGAAGAAATGGAAACAGGTGATCTGCTGTGGCGACCCCTAATGGGAACAGCCGAAAGAAGATGATGATGACTGTAGGGATATGGCACCTAAATCAAACATGCCACTTAAACCTGTATTTTTGGATGCTACAAATGAGGTAATAGTCCAGTCTCTCTATCTCCATGGCTCACATACATTAGAGAAAAGGTTAGCTGACAGGCACGTCTGTGACCATGTTTGGTAGCAGGTGGATGATGTGAATGCTGTGGGTGGTCATGGCCATGACTATAATCCTATAAGATGCAGGGCCAGTGACATGATAAAAAATGCAATTAATAGAGCCAGGGCTCTTGCATGTGAATGGAGAGTTACTGGGGGTGGGATTACTACTGAACCATCACTCACTTTCATAGAGGAGTTCCTGTCAATTGCAAGGGATCCAGGCAGGTCAGAGGAGTAGCCCAGTGCAGTGATGGGCATGGGGACAAAGGTTGAAGACAGGCACAGGGTGTCCACTTCTGATGCTCCAGGTATACCACACACACACACACACACACACACACACACACATTATAAAACTGGGGTATTGTTATAATATTTTTGTTTAAGTGGTCATCATCTGTTTAATCTTTACCATACCTCTGTCAATTTTTGTTTTGTTTCTAGGCACATTTGGCATTGAGGTTTAGCAACCACCTGCACATGGTATGGCCATAAGTTTTAATTTTCTTCATTTATATCTAGATCTTATGCTTGCACATGCATCTGTTATTGTTTTAATGTGGTTTACATAGCATATTTCTGATAATTTCTTCTTGCATTTCTCCTTGTGTTTTACTGGCATATTCACAGGTGAGGCTGTCACCAGCACTGTGGATATCTACAACCTGATGGAGGATTAACATGAACATGATGACTGTGATGAACAGGTACAGTCTGGAGCTCCAAGGGATATGTCTAACACTGAGGTTGTGGCTCCCGTATCCCCTCCACAAAGGTTGGACACAGTCAATATTCCTACATACCCATGACATGCAAACATCAGCAATTGGACAGGCTGAGGAGGGCACATTTGATCAGTGTAGTGTAGTTACCCCAGTTGCAGAGGTGGGGAATCTCCCCTAGCCACTGTGAGGGAGAAATACCACACACAGGTGACAACGGAGGTGCTCATGCCTTCTGCCCATTCATTGATGTTGGTGTGTCGGTGGGTACCACTACAATCTAAGTGTACAGGACCATCATGGATGCACTGGCAAGTTCCACCAGGGCTTTGGAAGAGGTAGACTACTGCATGTCATGCATTCTGATGTGCAAGACTGCATAAATCATGTGTGTGATTCCTTGGACAAGATGAATCATACAGTGTCTGTTAAGGAACATGTGCTGGGGAAGGGTCAGTAACCATGTAGTCAAAGAGTTGCTACATTACCAGACATTAGCCAGCATGGCCATGCTAGGTCCTGTTCTAATAGTGGTACTATTACACACTGCTACATCAGTGATTGAGGTGTCCACACCCAGACATGGTACACTACATGATATTGGTTGTGGACATAGTCATGATGACAGCTTGTCCAGCAGACAGTGTTCACATACAGATAGCATCCCAACTTCTAGCCAGGGTCATGGAACTAGCAGTGCAACTCACAGCAGAGGTGGTTCACATGGTTGGGATTGTGATGATGTGAGATATTGCCAGCTATGCCAGAAGTAGTAGGGCAATGGATGTGTAACATATGCCAGCACAGCTAGTTTGAATATTGTAAAGAATGATGTCATTTGTATATCAAACTGATTTGTACAGATGCTTGTGTTAAAAAATGCATTGATAGTGCTCCCTGCTGGACAGAAAAGAAATGTACATGCATTATTGTAACTGTTTACATGTATATATTGTAAAAGAAAATACTGGAAGAGAAGAGGTCAATCTCAATCAACCTGACTTTGAGAAATACTAAGAAAATTAAATTACTGGGCCTAGGCCATAAAATGTTATCTCACAGTTTTGAATGAAGCCAGAGATGCAACGCCTGTAAGAAACATGATTTGTTAGTCTTTGTAGGAGGAGTAGAAGTTTGTAATTGTTGTATGACTTCCAGAAGCTGTACCAGATCTAAACAATGCTCTTGTGCATGTATTATTGACATGTAGGTGCTAAATCCTGGCAGTGTCTAGCAATGGAGGTTCCATGGGAACCAGAAGTCAGATGACCAAATGTATGTGATGACATTCTGTACAGAAACAATGTTTTAATATTAGGTGTCTCACTGCAGTCTGTTCTTGCAACCTGAAAAAAGAAGGATCGCTCACCTACTTCATTTTGCCTTGCTCCAGTAAGTGACCAAGGAATAGTATCCTTTAAATCAGTCAGGAAAATATAGTAATATTAGTTAAGTGTCAATTTTTTGTACCTGTGTGAACCTGTCCACCTGTGTTATTTTTAATAGTTCCCATGATTGAAACTCTGGTGTTTATTGTAAATAGATATTTAGTATTTTCATGTTCTTCTATTATTTATTATTAAATGTATTTTAACTTTCATTGTGGCTGGTCCTTTAGAAAATATTTTAGACTTTGAGAGTACTTATATCTATTTGTGGCACTGTGGCCACCACTCCTGAAAGCCTGGCTGTTTGGTCAACATTACTATTTGTATTAATATTAATTTCATTCAGTATAATTGGATACCCTTTTAACCCAGCCACTGGGGATGCACAAGCCAGTGCATTTCTTTGTGCCAGTCGCATGCCTGGATAAATGGGGAGGGTTGCATCAGGAATGGCATCCGGCGTAAAACCTCTGCCAAATGACTTATGCGGAGAACATTTCATATTTCCATACCTGATCGGTTGAGGCCTGGGTTAACGATGACTGCCACCAGTACTGTTAGCCAACAGGGTGCTGGCAGAAATTTGGCTACTGTTGGCCAAAGGAGAAGAGGTGGGGGAAGCATGCCCAAAGGCAGGAAGAGAGGAGGAAGGTTAGGAGTGTAGTAGTGAGGGTAGGAACTTTGAATGTTGGCAGTATGACTAGAATAGGGAGAGAGCTAGCTGATATGATGGAGAGAAGGAAGGTTGATATATTGTGCGTGCAAGAGACCAGATGGAAGGGAAATAAAGCCAGGTGTATAGGAGGTGGGTTCAAATTGTTATATCATGGTGTGGATGGCAAGAGAAATGGGGTAGGGGTTATCCTAAAGGAACAGTATGCCAAGAGTGTTTTGGAGGTGAAGAGAGTGTCTGATAGAGTGATGTTTATGAAGCTTGAAATTGATGGTGTAATGATGAATGTTGTTAGTGCATATGCTCAGAGTGAGTTGGATGAAGTGGTGGTGAGTGTACCCAAGGGTGAGAGACTAGTGATTGGAGCGGACTTCAGTGGGCATGTTGGTGAAGTGAACAGAGGGGATGAGGAAGTGATGGGTAGGTATGGTGTTAAGGAGAGGAATGCAGAAGGTCAGATGATTGTGGATTTTGAGAAAAGGATAGACATGGCTGTGATGAATACATATTTTAAGAACAGGGAGGAGCATAGGGTGACATACAAGAGTGGAGGAAGATGCACACAGGTGGATTATATCCTATGTAGGTGGGCCAGTCTGAAGGAGATTGGAGACTGTAAAGTGGTGACAGGGGGAAAGTGTAGTTAAGCAGCATAGAATGGTGGTCTGTAGGATGACATTGGTGATCAAGAAGAGGAGGAGGAGTGTGAAAGCAGTGCCACGGATTAAATGGTGGAAGTTAAAAAAGGGTGATTGTGAGGTGGAGTTCAGGGAAGTGTTAAGACAGGCACTGGAACGCAGTGAAGAGTTACCGAATAGCTGGGTAACTACAGCAGAGCTAGTAAGGGAGACTGCTAGAAAGGTGCTTGGTGTGACATCTGGACAGAGGAAGGAGGACAAGGAGACCTGGTGGTGGAATGATGAAGTACAGGAGAGTATACAGAGGAAGAGGCTGGTGAAGAAGAAGTGGGATTGTCAAAGAGATGAAGAAAGTAGACATGAGTATAAGGAGATGAGGCGCATGGCAAAGAGAGAGGTGGCGAAGGCTAAGGATAAGGATAAGGCATATGGAGAGTTGTATGAGAAATTGAACACTAAAGAGGGAGAAAAGGACCTGTACTGATTGGCTAGACAGAGGGACAGAGCTGGGAAAGATGTGCAGCAGGTAAGGGTGATAAAGGATAGTGAGGGAAACGTACTCACAAGCAAGGAGAGTGTGTTGAGTAGATGGAAAGAGTACTTTGAAGGGCTGATGAATGAAGAGAATGGGAGAGAGAGAAGGTTGGATGATGTGGGGATAGTGAATCAGGAAGTGAAACAGATTAGCAAGGAGGAAGTAAGGACAGCTATGAAGAATAGAAAGGCTGTTGGCCCAGATGACATACCAGTGGAAGCATGTAGGTGCTTAGGAAAAATGGCAGTGGAATTTTTAACCAGATTGTTTAATGAAATTTTGGAAAGTCAGAGGATGCCTGAGGAGTGGAGAAAAAGTGTTTTGGCACCTATCTTTAAGAATAAGGGTGATGTGCAAAGCTGCTTAACTACAGAGGGATACAATTGATCAGTCACAGCTTGAAGTTATGGGAAAGAGTAGTGGAAGCTAGGTTAAGAAGGGAGGTGATGATTAGTGATCAGCAGTATGATTTCATGCCAGGAAAGAGCACTACAGATGCAATGTTTGCTCTGAGAGTGTTGTTGGAGAAATACAGAGAAGGTCAGAAGGAGTTGCATTGTGTCTTTGTTGACTTAGAGAAAGCATATGACAGGGTGCTTAGAGAGGAGTTGTGGTAATGTATGAGGAAGTTGGGAGTGGCAGAGAAGTATGCAAGAGTGGTACAGGATATGTAAGAGGGTAGTGTGACAGTGGTGAGGACTGCAGTGGGAGTGACAGATACATTTAAGGTGGAGGTAGAATTATATCAAGGATCAGCTCTGAGCCCTTTCTTATTTGCAGTGGTGATGGACAGGTTGACAGATGAGATCAGACAGGAGGCCCCGTGGACTATGATGTTTGCAGATAATATTGTGATATGTAGTGAGAGTAGGGACCAGGATGAGGAGACCCTGGAGAGGTGGAGATGTGCTTTAGAGAGGAGAGGAATGAAGGTCAGCAGGGCTAAAACAGAATATATATATTTGTAAATGAGAGGGAGGGTAGAGGAGTAGTGAGGATGCAGGGAGTAGAGTTGGTAAAGGTGGATGAGTTTAAGTACTTGGGATCAACAGTTCAGAGTAATGGTGAGTGTGGAAGAGAGGTGAAGAAGCGAGTACAGGCAGGATGGAATGGGTGGAGAAGAGTGTCAGGAGTGATTTGTGACAGACGGGTACCAGTAAGAGTGAAAGGGAAGGTGTTAAAGAGGGTAGTGAGACCAGCTATGTTATATGGGTTGGAGATGGTGGCACTGACAAAAAGGCAGGAGTCAGAGCTGAATGTGGCAGAGTTAAAGATGTTAAGATTTGCACTGGGTATGACTAGGATGGACAGGATTAGGAATCGGTATATTAGAGGGTCAGCTCAGGTTGTACAGTTTGGAGACAAAGCAAGAGAGGCGAGATTGCGTTGGTTTGGATGTGCTGAGGAGGGATGCTGGGTATATTGGGAAAAGGATGCTAAAGATGGAGCTGCCAGGTAAGAGGAAAAGAGGAAGGCCTAAGATAAGGTTTATGGATATGGTGAGAGAGGACATGCAGGTGGTTTGTGTGAAAGGGCATGATGCAGAGAACAGGAAGAATTGGAAACAGATGATCCGCTGTGGCGACCCTTAACGGGAACAGCCGAAAGAAGATGATGATGATAATTGGATACCTTTTTAAGAGCCTCATAGTAACTGACTGGTGGAAGCGAATCTACTTTATAGTCTGGGCAAAGTTGGTAGAGCAGGTAATCTGTGCCAGCCTTTACCAGGTGTGTGTGTGTGTGTGTGTGTGTGTGTGTGTGTGTGTGTGTGTGTGTGTGTGTGTGTGTGTGTGTGTGTGAAAATTAAATCTCAAAGAGTGTGTGCATCAGCTACTTGAAGCAGGGACACAAAACACTGGTTTCACAGACGGGGTGCTGGAGGGCTTGGCTTGGACATTCAGCTGAGGACTTAACCCTACAGCTGTTCCAGTGGGCAGCCTTACTGGGGACCTGGAGAGAGACAGAGAGAGAAACCAGACCCCAGGCTAACTGTGTTCCCTGTGTGCTGTTAAGGGAAATTGTGCTTGATACAGGAAGGTCTGCATCTGGAAATACTGAGTGTATCTATTTCTACTCCAAGTGAATGTCCCTCTCCAGTGATCCGTGGTGAGGATTCAGGCTCCTTGATTACTTCCTTGAGTAGAGATGTCACATACTGGTGAACAGTGGTGTGATATAAATTCAACTTCTGTAGCCTGTAAGCAGTTGTCACTGAAGGTGGGTGTACTCTCAAGCAGCCACAAGGTAAACATTCGGAGTTTCATTTCACAACAAATTTATTTACTTTTTTTGTTAGCTTACTCACAGAAAGCAGGCAAAGATATCAGCAGAAGATTATGGCAAACTGATAAAGAACCAGTTGGCCATGGTGTGTGAAGCCAAAGGATTGGTGCATGCCAACCTGACTAAAGAGGAAATTATTTCAGCCTTAGTCATAGCTCATGCCAACAACCAGGAGGATAATCAGTCTGGTGATGGGAATTTGCAGCTCTCAGAAACAGAACAGTTCAACTTTTCCTCGGAGGACTTAAAAATCTGCCAGGAGTAAAAGAGACATAAAATGGAGGCCAATTGTTTGGAATCAGAATGAGTAGCGAGTCTGCGGCATTTGGAGGCTGAAGAAAAGTAGAAATAGACGGAATGAGAATCTGCAGAGAGACTGCAGAGTTTGAAGGCAGAAGTAGCGTCAACATGAGAAGGAGATGCTGACTCTTCATCAGGGTTCATGGAGGTAATGGGGAAATGAATAACCAAACCCAGAAGGATTAAAGGTCATTGCATTTCTTCCAAAATTTACAGAGGGTGATCATTTTGATAGTTTTATTCATATATTTGAAAGACTATGTAAAGAGTGCAATGTTGACCAAGGGCACTGGGTACGGTTCCTGACTCCCTTACTCCATGGTAAAGTTGTACCTGCTGTTTCTAAATTGTCTAATACTGATTGTATAAACTACCATAGTGTAAACCAATGTTTACTTGAATTCTTTAAGTTAACACCTGAAGCTTACAGAAAAAAGTTTCATGAGCATAGATGCAAGGCAGATGAAAGTGTGTGTGGTTATATTGCTGAGTTAAGCATGTATTTTCATAGGTGGGTGTCAGGTCACCACTTTTGAAGGGCTGGCAGACCTTTTGGTGAGGAACAAGCCCTTAGCACTTTGCCTGAGGGCATGAGAATCTGGCTGGCAGACAGAGTACAACTCTGCAGATGAGCTGAGGATGAAGGGGGATCTCTTCTTAGCAAGCAGGCCATCACTGTACAGGAAAGGGATACCCACTGCTGCATATGTATATAAGGGAACTCATGGAGGGCAGCCTAAACCACCCCAACATAGGCCACCAGTAACAGGGGAAGCCACAAGTTGAAGTACATGGTCAAGATCAATGGTTAAATGTTTTAAATGTAACCAGTGAGGCTATGTATCATATGAATTCCCATGGCGGCAGGATGGGGAACAAAGGTGGGGGAGCCAACAAGTGGGAATAACAGTATGTCAGTGGTAAGTTCTCTGGAGACAACAGGGGTACCAAACTATTATAAGAGGTTATATCCTATTTAAGTGGATGTAAAACAGGTCACTGCTAAGAGAGATACAGCCTCTGGCATAACCATTGTGAAGCCTGCATTGGTTAAAGAGGAGCAGTACTTGCTTGGGCAGTCCACTCCAGCCAGAGCTTTAGGAGTGACCCCATTTCAAATGCCTCTGGCCAGGGTTCACCTTCACTGGGATGGTGGAAAAGGAAGCAAGTGAGTAGGTGTGTTTGAGGATATCCCTGCAGATGTCCTGATAGGCAATGATTTTGATAATACAGTATCTTGTGTGCATGCAGTCAGGCTTGGAGACAGGCATGTGAGTCTAGTAGCCTGGGGGAGACCCAGACACCACACCTGAAGCCAAGGCTGATGGTGTGGCTATTTCAGAGAGGGAGCTACCCCACAGCAATGAGCCTGAAGGTGAGCTACAGCTACTGGTGGGTACAGATGTTTCCTTGGACAGAGTGACTGCAAGGGCAGAGGTGAGTGGTAGTACTCAGGCTGACAGTGAGGCACCACTGACAGAGGATACCAGACTTCCTGTGGAAGGGGAGCTGGGAAGAATTACAAAGACAGATTTGAGACGGGCTCAGCTCTCAGATCCTACATTATAAGGCATGAGGGAGGTAGCTAAGGAGGTACCTGATTCTCAATGAAGAGGGGAATCTATATACTGGACCAGTAGTTACAGTATAGAGAATGGACTCTGAGGGAGGGCTAGAGGGTGAGGTAATATAGCAGTTGGTAGTGCCTAGAGCCTACCATCTGGTGCTTCTAGCCATAGCCCGTGACATTCCTTTTGCAGGTCATGTGGGCATAAAGCATACCAAGACACATATGATGCAGAACTTTTATTGGGCTGGGATTGCAAGGGATGTAACGGGGTACTGAAGGACTTGTGAGCAGTGCCAAAAAGTAGACAAGGCAAGAAACAAGGTCAAAGATCCTCTGATGCCTTTGCCTGTGATTGAAGAGCCATTTCAGAGGGTAGCTATGGATATTGTGTGGCCTCTGAGTACCCCATGTTCCACAGGGAAGAAGTATATCCTGGTGTTAGTAGATTATGCTACTAGATACCCTGAGGCAGTGGCTCTATCCTCTACTGAGGCACAGGACTTGGCAAACGCTTTGTTAGAGATTTTCAGCAGGGTAGGTTTCTTGAGAGAAATACTGACTGACAGAGGTGCCAATTTCATGTCAGACCTGCTAGTTGTCTGTGGAAGTACTTCGGGGTTGAAGCACCTAAAGACCACCCTAACCATCCCCAGACTAATGGTCTTGTGGAGAAGTTAAACTCTACACTAAAGATCATACTATGGGCATTTGCAGACCAGTTAGAGAGTGGGACAAACATTTGTCCCATCTGCTATTTGCTTACAGAGAGGTACCCCAATAATTCACAGTTTTTCACACTTTGAGTTGCTGTATGAGCATAGGTGAGGGGGCCTTTAGATTTGATTCATGATTAGTGGGAGGGTGAGTGTGAATCCCTAAAGGAGTCTGTTGTGGCATATGTCCTAAACCTCAGGACAAGGCTTAGGGAGTGCAAGGGCTTGGCCTAGGAGACCCTAGCAGGAGCCCAACAGCAGAAAAAGGTCTGATATGACAGGAATGCTTGAGCCTGAGAGTGTGCTGTGGGACAGCAGGTCATGATTCTTATTCCTGTCAGACACAATAAGCTGCAGGCAGCTTGCGAGGGACCCTTCAAATTGGTAAGGAAGGTCAGTGATGTTAACTACATGGTGGAACTGCTAGAAGGATACAGGGGCACAAACTGTACCATGTTAACATGATTAAACTTTACCATGATAGGGAGGCCCTGGTGCCGAGTATTTGGAGAAGGAGGCAGGAAGAGTCTGAGGGGGATCTATGGCTACAGTGAGCCAGCTGGCAAAAATGCTAAGTTACCATGGTGGAGCCTAGGGTTGCAGGCATATGATATGACAATGCAGCAGGGTCAGCAATACCAAGGCAGTTGGGATCTCAAGACAGGTATGGGTTAATGTATTTCTAGATATGCTCATTCCTCTCAAGCAATGTTTCTCAAGGGTCACTTGAAAAAGTATCTTGAGTCTTCAAAGGGGGAGAAATGTGATGATGTGAGGTATTGACAATCATGCCAGAAGAAGTAGGGCAGTGGATGTGTAACTTGCAGCTCCTGGAAGTCATAAAACAATTACAAACATTTTCTCCTATTACACAGAATACTGGAAGAGAAGAGGTTAATCCCAATCCACCTGACTTTGAGAAATAGTAAGAAAATTAAATTACTTGGCCTAGGCCATAAAAATGTTATCTCACAATTTTGAATAAAGCTAGAGACACAATGTCTGTAAGAAGCATGGTTTGCTAGTCTATGTAGGAGGAGAAGTTTGTAATTGTTTTATGACTTCCAGGAGCATCATTATGTATTCATACACTCTGATAATTATGTATTAACTATATACCATTATTCCCCACCCTATACTAATGTATGTATATCTCTTTCACTTTGTATTTGTTCTGTACAGTATTTGATTACCCGTGGAACTTTTTTCCCTGGGCCTCCACTGAAAATGGGTTTCTGACCCAGTGGACTTTCCTGATCAACAAATGTCAATAAAAAACTAAATAAAATAAATAACTAAATAATGTGATAGTGCATCTAGCTGGAATTTTGTAAAGAATTATATGTCATTTGTATATCAAACTGATTTTTACAGATGCTTATGTTAGAAATGTATCAACAGTGTGCCCTGCTGGGCAGAAAGAAATGTACATTCATTATTATAGCAATAACCCACGCCTGGGTGTGGATAATGCTGGATTTACCCACGGTTGGTGTGGTTTGGTCACAAGGGTGAAGCCCGAGTGGCCAAACAAAGACAACCATGGGTAAATCCAGCATTACCCACACCCAGAAGTGGGTTATTACTATTATACAATGACATTTAAGAAAAAAATAATTACTTTTCTTAAATAATGGCATTGTATAATGCCTCCTTGCTGCCCTTCCGCAGCTGTCTGGTATTCTGTGGCAGTTCTGATGTACTGTGCATGCGTATGCTTACGCTGTACATCAGAGCAGTGGGCAAAAGCAACGGAGAAAGCAAGATGTCCGTTGCTTTTTACAAGCTGTTTCGGTATGTTAAAGGAGTTTAACATAGTGAGACAGCTTTAAAAAAAGCAACAGAGAATCTCCGTTGCTTTTTTTAAAGCTGTCTCGCTATGTTAAACCCATTTAACATAGCGAGACAGTTTTGAAAAAAGCAACGGAAAAAGCAAGATCTTCGTTGCTTTTTACAAAGTGTCTCGCTATGTTAAAGAAGTTTAACATAGCAAGACAGCTTTAAAAAAAGCAACGGAGATAGGAAGATCTCCGTTACTTTTTTTAAAGCTGTCTCGCTATGTTAAACTTGTTTAACATAGTGATACAGGTTGTAAAAAGCAATGGAGATCTTACGTTCTCTGTTGCTGTAAAAAAAAAAAAAGTTATACTAATGGAAAACGTCCGGGTGACCGGATCTTTTTCCATTACTATAACTCTGATTTACAACGTGAATGCTGACCAATCAGCATGCACATTTTGGAATATTAATGGGGGGGTCATTGTATAATGTAACTGTTTAAATGCATACATTGTAACAGAGAATACTGGAAGAGAAGAGGTTAATCTCAATCCACCTGAGTTTGAGAAATAGTAAGAAAATTAAATTACTTGGCCTAGGCCATAAAGATGTTATCTCACAGTTTTGAATGAAGCCAGAGACACAATGTCTGTAAGAAGCATGGTTTGTTAGTCTCTGTAGGAGGAGTAGAAGTTTGTAATTGTTTTATGACTTCCAGGAGTTGCACTAGATTTGATCCATGTTCTCGTGTGTGTATTACTGACATGTAGGTTCTAAATCCTGGCAGTTTCTAGCAATGGGGGGTTGCATGGGAACAAAAAGTCAGATGACCAGATGCATGTGATGTCATTCTGTACAGAATTAATGTCTTAATATTAGGTGAGACAGAAATCTCACTGCAGTCAGTTCTTGTAACCTGATAAAGAAGGATATCTCACCTACTTCATCTTGCCTTGTTCCAATAAGTGACCAGGGAATAGTATTCCTTAGATCAGTCAGGAAAATAATAGCGAGATTAGTTAAGTATTGTTCTTCTGTAACTGTGTCAACCTGTCCATCTGTGCTACTTTTAATATTTCCTGTGATTGAAACTCTGGTGTTTATTGTAAATAAATATTTAGTATTTTCATGCTCTTTTATTATTTACTATTAAATATATTTCTTTTCATTGTGGGTGGTGCTTTAGAAAATATGTTATCCTTTGAGAGTACTTATATCTGTGGGTGACACTGTGGCTACTCCTGAAAGCCTGGCTGTTTGGTCAATGTTACCATTTGTATTAATATTAATTTCACTCAGTATAACTGAATACCCTTTTAAGAGCCTTACAGGAACTGACTGGTGGCAGTGAATCTACCTTACAATCTGGGCAAAGTTGGTAGAGTGGGTAGTCTGTGCCATCCTTTCCCAGGTATAGAGGTGCGTGTGTGTGTGTGTGTGTCAGGCATGTATACCTTTTTAAACTCTCAGAGCAACAAATCTGGACAAAGCCTAATATAAAGTGGTGACAAAGGCCCCAAAATAGGGACACATATTAAATATTTATCTTATAAACTTAGAAAGTGGCTAGAGTCATAGGATTTCTGTTGCCTTGCATTTTCTGAAAGATATGAATTCTGAAATTCAAATGTATGTTATTTAGTGACATTAGTCCTCAGAGATTTGCCAGAAATCCACAAATGTTATGAGGAAACAAACTAAATATATGAGGTAAAATTCTGGACAGTTGAAAGGTATGTTGGGGTGGCAACAATAAACTGAATCCAATATCATGCATGGCTCACACTTGTGCAAGATTCCAGGGCTTAGTGACAGCACCAACACTTTGGCTGTGTTCTTTCAGATGCACAGAGTACAACTCACATTGCTCATGCTGTCTCTCTTTCTCTCTCTCTCTCACACACACACACACACACACACACACACACACACACACACACACACACACACACACACACTTTGTGACAGATGTGCCTTCCTGTAACCACCCCAAACATGCTACACATAACACTTCCTCTGCAGAACACATTACACATAATAGCTCATGCACCAGTGTCTCACTGGTCAAACCATTAAGGCAAAACATAAAATCAAACATATTAGCCATAGGTGATTCCATTGCAAGGCACGCTGATATCCCTCTCACCAGGCTGGATAAGGAAAAGGTCAAGGCTCTCAACAACAGGTACTGTTATGACTCTGTCATAGTCCACATTGGTGTGAATGACTAGAGATGTACCTCTGAGAACTATATGAAGAGAGACATGACTGAGCTCTTGGACTATGTTTCTCAGACAAGCATGTCCCTAGCCTTAAGCAGCATTTTGTATATCAATATTCATTAAAGATAAATACACCTCCAGATTGGTTAAACAGTATGACTCCCTGGAGACACCAGGTGCAATTAGCTGTTGGTAGGACACCTATTCAAGTCATAGCCAGCTACAGGACCCCCCTCCATGAACCAGGACACCCACTCTGCCTATTTGAATCTACTTGAGTCTATCAAGATACATTCAAACACCATGGTTTTGGGTGACTTTAACTGCCCATCCAATGACTGGGTAAATTATTCATGCTTAAACTCATTTGCCCAAAGGTATCTCAACATCATTAACTCCAATGCCCTGGACCAGCTGGTTGACACCCCAATAAGGGGTGCCAACATCTTGGCTCTGGTGCTCACCAATATGGGGGACCACTGTAGCACCCCCACTGTGAGGTCTCCCTGGTGAGATCTGACCACAAGTAGGTGTCATTCGAACTATCACACCTAACCCCAACCCAGCAGCAACTAAAAAACTTCTCCAAAGCAGATTATAACCTCTTACGGGATGGTATAAATAGCTTCACTGCACCTCTCCCCACAGATGGAACTGGCAACTATGCCAAGCTCTACAACAAAGCTTTATACAAACACCTGTATAACTGCATTGACTCAGCTGTATCTGATAGGACCAAAACAAGCTCCTCTAGGAAGAGCAAACCTGCCTGATGGATAACTGCATTAACAGGCTGTACAATAAGAGAAAAAAAATTGCTGTCTAAGAGAAAGTGGGAGCAAGCCCTCCTAAACTGGGAACACTCCCTCCTCAGCTTAAACAAGCAAATAAGACTTTTTGTTAAGTCCTCCAAAGCAAACTACGGGTCCAAATTAGCTTCCTCAACAAAGGACAACCACAAGGATTTCTATAGTCACATCCGTAACCTAAAAGGAAAGGCCCAGATTTGTGCAGAACTCATAGTTAATGATACCACATATACTGAATCAGGAGACACAGCTAACCTGTTGGCTGACAGGTTCTGTAAAAACTTCACTCCCCTGTCCCCTCCACATGTACCCCGTGACATCCCTACCACCTGTCCCCTACCTTGTATCTCTAAAGAACAGGTTGTAAATGCCCTCTCTGAGGCCAAAAACAACATTTATGGGACCCGATAACATCCCAGGTTGCATGCTAGATGGGCTGTACATAAATTAGCAACAACATTTGGTACTCTTTTCAATCATAGTCTAAGCACTGGCTTACTACGAGCTGAACGGAACGTGCTTTCATTGACCCCGGGAACTATAGACCTAATTGCCTGATAAGCCTCATCTGCAAGGCCATGGTGCAAATCATCATGGACCTTATCAACAAAGATATAGGTAATCTCCAAACACTTGACCTTACTCAGTTTGGATTTGTCAAAAGGAGATCATGCCTGTTAAACCTAGCAGATTTCTTCAAGACAGTCACTAAGGCACTGGACAAGGGGAAATCTGTGCATACTGCCTACATGGACTTAGCTAAGGGATTTAACACTATCCCCCACTCAGGCATCATTGACAAACTCACCCAACTAGGCATCAACCCATATATTGTTAGATGGGTCACTAACGGACTCACTGATAGAACTCATATAGTCAAAATAGGGGAATCCACCTCCAACAGCAGACCTATAAACCAGTGGTGTTCCACAGGGATCAGTCCTGGGACCTCTACTGTTTGGAAACTATTTCTCCAAAGTACAAGCAAAAACTAAAGGTCTGTGGCTAACAAAGTTTGCTGATGACTGCAAACTGGGAGCTGTCATAGAATCTCCAAATGATGTCAACATCCTACAAGAGGGTCTCACACAAACAAATGATTAGTGCCAAAGTCATGTCCTAAAACTCAATGCAAAAAATGTATTATCATTCCTTTCAGTAAAATAGATGTTCCTGCTAACTACCACATCAATAGGAACACCTTAAGTATGCACTCAGTGGTGAGAGACCTGGACACACAGGTTCACAGCAACCTTACCTTTGACCAACATGTCTCCACAGTGGTAAGAAGGTTATTTTATATTGCTCATTTCATAAATAAGGGCATTGCCTCCAGAAAAAAGATGTTATTACCTCCCTGTACTCCTCCCTCATCAGGCCAATAACTGAGTACAACACTCCTTTTTGTTATGTACCGTTCTAAGCACCTGCAGCAAATGAAGAAACCACAAAGGTTTTTCACAAGGAAAATTCAAGGTATTCCCCATCTGCCCTATGAGGATCGTCTAAAATCACTGTCACTGTATTCTGTTTCATACATACTACTTAGAAGTGATCTCTGCCTTGCATATAAGGCAATCTCTGACCCTGCATTATTGGAAATGCTCCATATCCAAAAGTCAAATTGTACATGGGTTACTCATTCTAAAGACCTTAACTTGGTATGTGACATTAACAAAATCTGCTGGAGGGACAGATTTGTCTTCCATAGGACGTTTGGAATAGACTTGCACCTCATGTCAGAGCACCACATTGGCCCTCTTCAAACGCAATCTGGATGATTGGATGGGTCACTGTAAATTGGGGCAATAGGTGCTGATCATAGAAATAAAGGTAAGAACTTGGCTAGGTTTGTAAGGGCCCTATGGCCATTAGCCTAGTAACTTCCTATGAAACTCCCTGTGCAAGTGATGACTGTGCCCTGCCCTTTTCATATTTTTTTTTGTGACTTGGGTTGCCAGTGTCTGAAGCACATAGTGGTTAACTAATGCTTGCTTAGTTAGACGTCTGCTTTCATCATGGAGTATGAACTGAATTGATTTTGTTTTACTCTGGTTAAGTATTGGTTGTGCTCCTAACTGTAGTAGTAGCAGCAGCAGCAGCAGCACTGTTAGTAGCAGTACAGTCCTATTAAATATGATCTAATCTATGCTGAGCATCTAGGGCGATAATATTAATATTGTCCTGGCCCATATTGGGGTGTCTGAGATGGGCAATTTTTATGCCTGATGCACACAGTAGTGAACAGGACAGGCATCTTTGTTTGTGCAATAACTTGGATGGCATATTCTCATTTGCATCTTAACTACTTATGTTTGATGTCCTAGTTACAAGGGATGTATCCTACGCTTGATCATCTACCTATACATATTATGGTGACGTTGACCTAACCCCTACTGGGTTTGATTGACATCGGCCTGCTTTGGCTTAACGCACACATTGTACACATATGCAGCGAAAAGACATCATATACCTTTTAATAGATTCATAGTTTTGTTTTGTTCTATGCCGCATCTATCAAGCATATATATTAATGCTGCCATTCCTGTATGGTTAACCCATGTTTTATTTTAGTGAAGTATAGTACTTGCATATCTTACATTGGTTAATGTTGCTGATGACACTTTCTGCTCTGGGGTACCACTGCCTAATGCTCAGAGTAAACAGCCATTACATGGATAAGTAAAGGCTGGTAATTTTGCATGCATCACTCTTACTGGCTGCATGTATCTAGCTTATTTTTGTTTTTATTCATTTAGGTAGTGAGGGTGTGCACTATACCCTGCATCTTAGGCACGGCCATAGCATATTGTGCATGCCTCTATCTGTCATGATCATCCTCAGCTTCTAGTTCTTCATCTGACTCCTCATCTGTGTCAGCTGGTCCTGCCTGTGGCACTGGAGACTGCAGTCCTTGTCCTGTTTCTCCCTGACAATAATGTTAAGTAATATAACACAGACTGTCGTTATTTTGACATAGGTGGCAGAAACATACTGCAGGGCATCTCCAGATGTATCTAGGCATTGGAAATGTGACTTGAGCACCAAAACACACTGTGATATTTCTAATCTGAGCATGTGCATTGCTGTAACCTTGATCAGTGGGTTCTTTGGGTTACTCATGGGAGTCATGAACCAAGGTTTCAGTGTATATCCTGCATCCCCCACTAGATGTCCATGTGGGAAGTCCCCCCTAGTAAACCTTAGGTACAGGTGACAGGTATGCCATATGTGGGAATCATGGAAACTGCCAGGGTTACCTGCACACTCATTATAGATGATACCTTGTGAATTACAGACCACCTGACAGTTGATTGACTCAAAGCCTTTTCTGTTTATGCACCTCCTTCCCTGTTCACCAGGTGGGGCCTTTATTTCAAAGTGTGTGCAGTCTATGGTTCCCTCAATCTCAGGGAAATGTGTTATAGCATAGAAAATGTGCATGGTGGTAGCTTGCTTCTCTGGAGTAAGTAGAAAACAGATATGTTGTTTCTACATGTTGCAGCATTCCATTGAGAAATTCATGGAGCATTCATGAGGCTGATGCCTGAGACAACCCTTCTATGTCCTTGTTGGTCTCTGAAAAGTTCTTGTATTCAGTATATGTAATGCTATGCATACACTGGTTTCCACTAGGATGGGCACTCCATGATTCCCACAGGGCCTCAAATGAGGATGGCAGATGTTCACCATTTGTTCTATGATATCCCTGTCCACCCTGCAGCAGTCTAACATTTCTAATAAAATCCATGGTAAGTCAAATGTGGTCTAAACAGCCTACACGTTCTAGGCCGGGATCAAGCAGCAGCCCCACCTTGTATTAAAGTCTGCTGCACATACAGATTAATAATCATATCAGCAACCCCTAACATTTTCAAAATGTCTTGCATTCCACGTCTCAAAATTCAGGGTTGAAGGGAATTTGGTGTGTAGGAGTTTACTTTATACATTCCTGAAAAGCTCCACCATGATTAATTACTTTATTAGTATGTAATTCAGGTCTTTATATGCCCAGTAGCATATTCAGCCAGTAACCCCTGTTTTGTAGCTGGGTGAAAAATGTAGAGCTGTTTGCTGAATCGCAAACAGGTCATGTGCTTCTGCATATTGCAAAAATGGGCTTAGCATGAATGTAGGCTTTCATGAATCTGGCTTTATGCCCCAAGCAGGTATGAGCTTAGCACTAAGAAGAGTTCTACCTTCTCCAAGGACGATGCCGCAATATGAGCAAGAAGTAATAATTGGATTAGTTTTGGTGCCATTTGAAAGGTGTACAATATCTGTCAGCCTGGAAGAATATGATCAACAGGCCATGCTGCTTCACCAGGAATGGACTGCATCTGTTCCTTCTAGGGTTTTGATTACTGGCAATGATATTGTCCATCCCCATATTGTCTTTTTAGGCAATGCCAACCTGATAAACCTGCCAACATAATGAAGCAAGTAAAGGAAAATATGAAGGGATTACTGATCAGCACTAGGAACCTAAACAAGAAATATTACTACCTTCAAGCCCTTCTCACCCTGGAGGAAGTACATGACTGTGTAGTGACTCAGACATTGTTTAAAATGGCAGAGAGCACTCCATCTGTGTACACATTCAGACCAGCTGATGAGCAGAGGGGAAACAGATGGAGGTGTCTCAAGTCTTCATCCAGAAGAGACTCACATCAAGACTGGTGAAGCAGTGTGATACACTACAGCTATTTCATACCCAAATAACCATTAGAAAGGTCCTGTACCGTACATTTGCTAGCTATAGCACTCCCTCGATGACACAAGAAAGCCACACCATCTATCTACAGGAACTAGAATCATTCAGTATTAAAACCAATACCATTCTCCTAGGTGATCTAAACTATCCATCTATAGACTGGGAAACCGACACCACCATTAATGCAATATCATGGAGATTCTTGGACTTTGTCAATCTAAATACCATGAAACTAATAAGAGTATCCCCCAGCAGAACAACATCTTGGATCTTGTCCTTACTAATATGGGGGCATTTTGAACCATCTCTTGCATATCTTCATCACTTGTTAGTTCTGATCATAAAGATGTCTCCTTTGAAATAAAACTGAAACCAAAGACCCATTCTACTCAATGTACCTTCTGAAATTTCTCTAAGATGAACTATATACGTCTAAGTGATACATTGGCAAGGTTGAAATCCCCACCAAACCCAGTTAACTCCAATGAGTTACTAGAAATATATACCACCACACCATACTATCTTGTAAACATCTGCACACCCTGTAGAAGAAAGCACAGGGCAAATCCCAGAAATAGATGTCCATGATGGAACTATACCATTAACAAACTTTACAGTAAAATGAAGAGAATTTTTACTAAAAGTAAGAACAGTAATTCCCAGAATGGTATAACCCTTATCACTGAATTAAACAAACAACTTAGCAGCTTAATAATATCCACCAGAGAAGAGTTTGAGGCTAAAATAGCCACCCAAACCAAAGGCAATCACAAGGCCTTTTTAATGGTGTTTGTAATCTCAGAAGCACAACTCGGCAATGCACTGAGCTGATTATTAACAAAGCTGTCTACACTGAGGCTGAAGATGAAGTGAGCCTATGGCCATTAAATTCAGCTAAAACTTTACCCCTCCCTCCTCAATGTTTATCTCACAAGATATACCTGAAACTGTCTCACCTCCAGTAATCTCACACGGCGAAGTTCTAAAAAGCATCATCAAAAACAATAAATCCTGCATCAACGGGTCCTGACAATCTCTCTGGATGCATCTTAAAGAGAAAAAAGCATGATTTAGCCACTACCCCAACAACATTGTTCAACTTCAGCCTCCATATAGGTTTTGTACCAAGTGACTGGAGAACAGCTCAGTGCAGCAACTTTTGCAAAGTATGGGACAGCTCATCAGACTAAAACCTAATTACAATAGGTAGTTTAACACCCTTCATGAAAAAGTGTTGAACACAAACAGGTTTCCCAATATAGTCCATCCCTCTAGACTCCTTGTTGAGAGGATGGGATGCTGATACCACTACAGCGTTAGCCAAAAAGTCTTCCTCCAGGCTGCAGGATCTTGTCCCATCTTCTGCAAATGGAAGTTACAATATCAGAATCTTGCCACACCCTCTGACAAGTACAACCATCTTGTTTGCAAGTCTAACTGGCAAAGAGGAAGGCAGGGAGAAGTGGAAAGCCTCCCACAGAATATCATCCTATGAACAGACAGGTTCAACTAACCAAATTTCCTTCTGTCTCATTAGGTCAAGGATTTTACCAAACTTGTGATATTCAAGAGAGGACAGTAATGAGTCTTCTCCATCACTGCTCTTTGTGTTTGGGGTGTAAGACTCCAACAGAGAGTCTGTGTACTTCCTCCTGAACCTATTCTTTCCTGGTTCACTCTGAGGGGAGGTGTCTAAGGAAAAGTGAATAGCTCCAGACATCTGCCTCACTGGTGAGAAGTGAGCGCAAAGAATACAGATCTGTGGGTTTTGAGGACTGATGACAATGCCAGTACAAGTTCCAAGAGCTGCTCAGTCAACACTTTTAACAAATGCAACGCTGAGATGGTGAGCACTGACACATCTGGAGACATTGAAGTTATTGGTGCCAAACACACCAGCATTAAGCTCCCAACACCCAGTGTTGATGCTGACGTTAACCCTGACACTGACACAACTGTCATCAAGCCTGACGACTTGATCACCAAAGACACCAGCACCTGAAATGGCCCCAAAGACATCAGCACCATAATTCATGCAAATGCCCCAGTGTTGAGCTCTCCAGTCTTAGAAATACTAAGCACAGAAAGTACAGTTGTGTACACTTACCATAAATGTAGATGTTTGAGTGTATTCACTGTTGCAGTCATTACATTTGGGTTATCTGCTGGTAGGTTGCCCTCAGTCGACCTGATTAACAAAGTCTTGGGTCCTGCGTCAGTTGCTGTCCCTTCTTCCATGACGTCAGGTCATCAGGGGTATAAAACATGCAGCCGATGCCATTACATCAGTTTTTCTTGCCCCAGATGTCAGGTGCACCCCAAATGGGGAGCAAATAAAATTAAAAACATAAAAAATATATCTCCAATCCCAAAAGCAAATACACCAAAAGGGCTTATAAGCATAATGAAAGAAAGTATAGGTATAGGTATAGTCAGAGAAAAATAGGGGGCTGGAGGGAGGGTAACCAGGACTGCAAAAGTGAATACACTCGAACATCTACATTTATGGTAAGTGTACACAACTGTACTATGTTCTTCATGTTTCACTGTTGCAGTCATTACATTTGGGTAGATTCCCAAAACTATGGTAGGGTGGAGGAAATTATACAGCATTAGGACCAGCTATAAGGCCCTGCAGGACAGCAGTAGCAAAGCCAGCTGTGGATTTAGAGAAGAAAGGTAAATGGTAATGTTTGGTGAACGTATGAATTGAGCTTCAGGTAGCAGCTTCTAGAATGTTTCTGGTAGGAACACCTCTGAGAAAGGCTGTAGAAGTAGATGCAGCCCTGGTGGAATGAGATCTGATCCCCTGGGGGATAGTTTTACCATGGTGCATATAGCAGAAATGAATACAATGGGTTATCCATTTGGAAATAGTCTACTTTGAAATAGCCTTTCCCTCTGCCCCTGCAGCAAATGCCACCAGTAGTTGTTCAGATTTTCTTTGAGAGTTTGTCCTGTTTAAGTAAAATCTAAGTTGTCTGTATACATCCAATGAATGCAGAATCCATTCCCCCTTGTTCTGTGGATTGGGAAAGAAAGTTGGCAACTGAATGGTCTGATTAAGAGCCACACTGGATACCACCTTAGGCATGAATGATGGACTGGTCCTGAGAGACACCCTGTCCACATGAAAAATGATGAAAGGCTCCACTGCCATAAGAGCCTGTAATTTGGAAATCTTTCTAGCTGAAGTGACTGGTAAAAGGAAAGCTGTTTTCCAGGAGAGAAGAAGTCTGCAGTAGCAGCTGGCTCGAAAGGAGGGAGAGTGAGTTTTTCCAATACAAAATTGAGGTCCCAGGCAGGGGTTGGAGCTCTCCTGGGTGGTCTTAAGTTTTTGGCCCCTCTGAGATACTGCTTTAGCAGAGGATGAGAGAAGAGGGGAGGTTCTGTGTTGTAATGAGCTGAAATAGCTGAGGCATGGATTTTTATGGAAGAAAAGGACAGGCCCTTGTGAAGCATCTCAGTTGAGTATTGTAAAATCTGAGGAATATTGGGCACTGCTGTGCTTATCCCTTGTGATTGATTCCAGGCACAGAATCTTTTCCATTTGTCAGCATAAGATCTTCTAGTACTAGGCCTTTTTTGCCTCCAAAATGACATCCAGCACAGGTTTGCTGAGGGATGCTAAGGGTGAATTTAGGTGATTAGCCATGCTGCAAGATTCAAAGTTTGGAGCTGAGTGTGCAGAATGTGGTTGATCTGCTGAGACAGTAAATAAGGTGTCTGAGGCAGGTGCCACGGTGGAAGGTGTGACACATTGCACAGGAGTGGGTACCAGTGTTGGCGAGGCCAGTCTAGAGCAATCAAAATCATTTTTGGTTTGTCCTATTTGACTTTTAGTAGGACTTTGGAGAGCAGAGGCAGAGGGGGAAAGGCAGAGACTGATAGGCATTTCCAGCTGAAGGACACAGCATCCACTTTCCAGGCTTTTTTGTGATGAGTTCTTGTGCAGAATTTGTCCAACTGATAGTTCTGGGGTGAGGCAAAAAGATCTATGTCTGGACTCCCCCATTTGCATGTCAACATGTTGAAAATCAGTGGTTCCAGTTTCCATTCATGTGGGTCCATGAGATTTCTGCTTAGTTCGTCTGCCAGAGTATTCAGCTTTCCTGGCAGGAATTGAGCTTGTAGTTGTATTTGAAAGGTCAAGGCCATGTTCCACAATGTCATAGCTAGTCTGCAAAGGGGTTAGGAGTGTGTACCCCCCTGCTTGTTTATGTACCATATAACTGTGGTGTTGTCTGTCTTTATCATTAATTGTCCTATTTGAAGGTAGTCCTTGAAGGCTGTCAGTGCATTCTGTACAGATGGCATTTCTTTTTGATTGATATGAAGGACATTTGATTTGGGCTCCATTTGCCCTGAATGCACTTCCCTGCCAGATGAGCCCCTCAAGCATAGTCTGATGCATCTGTAGTTAGGGTTTGGGCAGCAGGGGGTGGAGTGAATGGCAGTCCCTGTCAGTGCATTCTGTACAGCTAGCATTTCTTTTTGATTGATATGAAGGTACATTTGATTTGGGCTCCATTTGCCCTGAATGCACTTCCCTGCCAGATGAGCCCCTCAAGCATAGTCTGATGCGTCTGTAGTTAGGGTTTGGGCAGCAGGGGGTGGAGTGAATGGCAGTCCCTTGTTTTGGTGGCAGGCCTCTGCCCACCATAGGAACTCTAGTTGCAGGCAAGGTATGATAGGAATCATTGTTTCCAGGCTGTGACAATGTTGACTCCATAAACTTTTTAAGTACCACTGAAGTTTCCTCATATGCAGTCTTGCATATGGAATTAGAAGAATGCAGGAGGCCATGAACCCCAAGGCTTGCAGAATTTGTCTTGCAGATAGCAGGGTTTTTCTGGCCACCTGTTTGAAGTAAGTTACCTTTGCTTTTTTGGTGTAAGGTAAGCCATCTGGGCAGTTGTATTCAAGCTTACACCCAGGAATGTAATTTTTTGAGAGGGTACAAGTTGTGATTTTTTTGTTTATAGTGTACCCTAGACAAGTTAGAACCCTTTTTACAAACGCCAGATGTTTTAGAAGAATGTCCCTGTTGTCTGCCTGAATTAGACAATCGTCCAGGTATGGATATATTTGAATATTTCTTTGCCTGCAAAATGCAATTATTGGAGCCAGGCACTTTGTGAAGACCCTGGACGCAGTAGATAAGCCAAAGGGCAGTGCAGAGAACTGGTAATGCAAGTAGCCTGCTTTGAAGCGGAGGTATCTTCTGCAAGATTCCCTGATTGGGATATGCAGGGTAAGCCTATTTTAAGTCTAGAGTTACCAACCAGGCATCTTTGCCTAGCATAGGAAGTAACTGTTGAAGAGTCAGCATCTTGAATTTTGGAATGTCCAGAAATGTGTTTAGAGTAGATAAGTCCAGAATTGGACACCATGATTTGTCTTTTCTGGGTACAAGGAAAAGTCTTGAATAGAAACCTTGTCCCTTTTTCTCTTCTGGTACTAGTTGAATATCCCCCATGTTCATGAGGGACAGTACTTGTTTCTGGGCCTCGGCCCACTGATTTGGGGGCAGGTCTGGCCACCCGTTTGGGATTGGCAATGTGTGGAAGTGAAATCTGTATCCCTGGGATAATTAAAACCCATTTGTCCTGGGTTATAAGTTGCCAGTTTCTTGCATGAAGTGCCAGTTTTTCCCCCAAAGGGGCGGCTAAAAGGTAAGTGCTTGGTAAGTGTAGAGGGAAGTCATTGAGGCTGCTTACCACAGGGAGGTGTCTTGTTGTTTCCAGATTTGAAGGAGGAGGCACCCCATTGTTTTGTTCTAAAAGTCCCTTGTGACTGAAACCTGGAGCCTTTGGAATGTCTGGATTTGACTTGAGTGGCTCTCGAAGGAACTATAAAGGACCAATTCTTAGTATGCCAGTGCCTACTAAATCTTGGAGGTTGCACTTGTAAGAAATCTTTCACAGTTTGCATAGATTTAGCTTTACCTTCCATCTTTTTTAAAACTTTTTCAGCCTTATTAGCAAAGAGACAGTCCTGTTGTAAAGGAGCATCCAACAATTTTGCTTTAACATGATCAGGCAGAGTTTGCTCTTTGAGCCAAGCATGCCTTCTTAGCACAGACCCAGTTACAGCAGCCCTGCAAGAGGCCTCCAAAGAATCAAAACCACATTGCAAAGCATGTTTTCTAACTTGTTCAGCTGAATGCAATTGATCCTGTAAATCTTTATTTTCCACACAGTCAGAAATTAACATTTTCTGTTTAAACAGTCCCATGATATGCTGTTGATATTTAAGCATATGAAATTGACAGTTTAAAGCCCTGATTGCCAAGGTTGCAGAAGTGTAAACCTTCTTACCCCATTTATCCAGCACCCTGGAATCTCTATCAGAATGGGTAGGAATTTTAGCAGTAGAAGCATTAATGCCCTTGGGACCCTGAGAAATGGTTTCAGGATCTGCAATAGGATTTTTGAAAAGGAATTTGTGGGAGTCAGGAACCCTGTAGTATCTGTCTGGCTTACAAGGAGCTGGAGGCAGAGAATCAGGAGCCATACTATATTCTGAAAAAAACATCTTCAACAATGTCTAGAATAGGAGGAATAGCCAAAGGCCTATGCTGAGGAAGAAGAAGAAAATCCCCAAGTCTCTTTTTAGATTCAGAGAAATCCTGACTTTCCCAGTGGAACTGTTCCCTTATGGTATGTAAATATTCTCCAGAAGAAAAAAACTCAGGGGGAGAATCAGAAGGAATGGAATCTTCTACATCAGAGTCCTCATAAGTAGGAATAGACAAATCCTGTTCATTAGAAGAGTCAGAAGAAATAGAATCCTGTTTAGAAGATTCATAATCAATGTCTTGCCTAGGCCTCGTAGAAGGGGGGGGGGGTTGACTACCCCTGATCAGAGTAATTAAATCTTCAGCGATTCTGATCATTTGTTTTTTAGGTATAGGGGCCTGCACACGTGGCCCAGGCGTCAGTTTTTTAGACATAGATTTACATTTTGACCTTAGTTTTGAAGATGGCATCGGTCTAATATACAAATCTGTAGGCTTGAAAACACCCTCAGAAGCCGGTGCCTGTACAGCGGCTTTGGACCCATCGAAGGTAGACACATCTGCCAGTTCCATAATTCTAGCATCTTGCGGCATACCGGACTCTGAATGGGTCTCAGTAGAGGCCTGCAAATCAGAAGTAGCGGGTATCAGGGGCTGCGAAAGCTCCTCACTGAGTACCAGCGAACTGGCGACTGGCTTACGAGAAGCATCGTCATCAGTTTTGGATCTCGATGGCCTGTCTCTGTCTTTTTCTTTGCATTTTTTAGGTATTCCGGTAGTCAGATTGCTAACTGATGACATTTCTGGATAATTAAAGCGTGAGCCAAAATATTTAGAAGCAAAAATATACCGATGCTTAATAGTGCGTTGATTAAATTTAGCACAAAACAGACAGCAAGGTACATTGTGGTCAGGGCCTAGGCAAGGAATACAGTACAAATGAAAATCCTTATGAGGTATTTGCTTTCCACAAGTAATGCAATTATTAACTTTTACTGACATCAGTAAGGAGCAAGAAAAATTTTCCCCAACAGGGTACTTAGCTTTTTAGTTGAAGACTTCGGTTCTGAAACTCGAAAATGAAAATTTCAGGAGTCGGCCGACCAGCACTTGCAAACTGCTTCTGCTTTGGGCACCGCGCGGCAATAAAGACTGATGCAATGGCGTCGGCTGCATGTTTTACACCCCTGACGACCTGACGTCATGGAAGAAGGGACAGCAACTGACGCAGGACCCAAGACTTTCTTAATCAGGCCGACTGAGGGCAACCCGCCAGCAGATAACCCAAATGTAATGTCTGCAACAGTGAAACATGAAGAACATCATGTTGATGCTAATAGTTAATCCATTGAATGCATCTTGATGCCAAAGCCAAAGCTATGGGGAAATCATTATAAACAATGAAGCCTGCAGCAGGTACATCAACTTACCACTGCTGAACAAAAGGGTAGTGAGGACACATGAAAATGGGAGAGAGTAACAAAACTCTGCCTTGATAACATACAACTAGAGGGAATAGAGAGAATGATGATCTCAATTTAGACATTTTCCAATGACCTCATCATCTTTTCCAAATGTGTAGTGAATAGGATAACTGCATCAACAAGGCAGAATTAGGAACTGGATGGATGAAATTTTGTTCATTTTCAGACACAGATGAGAAACCGTTAAGCCATTTTCTAGGGACATCATAAGGTGAGAAACCTCTAAAACCTCAGGCTGACCTTATTGAACATACTTAAATTTAGCTGGAAAATCAGTATCCAATCTAGTTTTCTTATGGTGCAAAGGGGAGACACAAGATAAGGACCTAGAGGACTCTTCCCCATCTGATTTACGTTTTCCATCTTGTGAATAAATTCTTCAGAAAATTCCTGATTGGAGAGAAATCCATTCAAAATTAAATTACTTCTGCTTTCATTTAGAGTTCTTTTTTTCAAAGCTCTTGCAAATCTTATATTCCGCTTTTAAACAAGAGGAACCTAAACATACTGCAAATAATAAGTATCTAACTCCTTGGGGTAGTATTATTGCCACATATGTGGCACTTTCTGAAACATGCTTCTCCATTTTATGCCAATGAACACTCAAATGTTATAATTTATCAGAACAGCAGCAAAACTAACATTGGAGGCCCAGAACAAAGGAAAACAGCTAATTTCACAACAACGTTATTAAACGAACACCCATCAACACAAAATGGTGGCCTAGGAGACAAGAGAGGCAACTGTAAGCCTATTAAATTCTGACAGAAAAAAGGGGAATCATCTGGCCTGAATCTTGATACAAACATGTGAACAATCAGGCAACCAGCTCTAGAAATGATTCAAATCTAAAATCTACAGCTACTTTCTGTTCCCTGGGAATATAATCTGAAGGATAGAGTAGTTGCAGACCATTAAGGGATTAGAAGTAGAGTTTGGGCTAGAACAAGTTGTCAGTTGCCAAGCTGAATAGTGCTTACAGCAGCTAGTCTTAAAGACTGAAGTGAATGTTATAAATCGTGTAAGATAAAAATCTGGATTGAAACATGGTACCAGATCTAGCCATGGTATGCTACCCTGTTGTCAGTTTGTGGTGATGGCACTATAAAAACAACACAGTTAGGGGTCAATCTTCAATAGACTAAATGCTGTCTTTAAGACTGAAGTTGTACTTTCTTGCAAACTCCCATCACAGTCATTTATTTTATTGCAGAAATGGAAATAATTTTCAATCAGGCTGAAAAAGATGCATTTCACAAAGTGAGGGACAATGCCATTTTGTGGTGAAAAACAATGTTTTTCATCTTATGTATAAGATGTGACAGTGCTTATATTCACAAAGACATCAGAAAAAAAATCACTAATAAATAAATCCTGTGTGCCAGTTTTGAAACCTGGCAAAGTTAAATGTTGAACTTTGCAAAAGATATACAGTGTCTCGAGTCTAGCTATTCTCTCAAATCTTCACTGTAAGACTTCAATGTAGTTTTTTTTATAATCGTACACTGTGAATGTTGTTTGCAAAAGATGGTGCTCTTTCGGCTTTTCCCGGTTAGGGGTCGCCACAGCGGAACTCCGGTCCGCTAATGATTGGCAGTTGATTTTTACGTGCTGAGTTTTCGGCCCTAACGCACAACCTTCAACGAAGGTATGCCCATTCATGCATGTCGCCACAGAAGACGCTCTAGCTGAGAATCGAACGGGACAACATCTTGCTGTGAGGCGACAATGCTACCACAGCACCACCACCGCGGCTGCAAAAGATATACTCAAATTATTCACATCTGGTGCAAAAGATGGTTTGCATAAGTAGTGATTGTGGAATTCTGATGGCAAAATATTTGAAAACAGTTTAGTCCAGTCAGGATCATGGTTACTGCACAACTGAATATCAGGATACTTGAATAATATTTTAAATGCTTGTACATTTAGTGTTGCAAGACAGCTACTGCAGGGTAGTGTTTTATATAAACTACAACACTGCTACAAAACATATACCAGGTGTTCTCTGCCTCATTTTTACAACAAATGTGATCAAAGAATCACTGACACATTATCATCATATCTACATTATTGAAGAGTTCTGAACATTGCTTTCCTCATGAATGCGACTGTGTCCTCAATAAAGAGTACAGTTGTGAGAATAATACTACAACAGAGAATATGACTCTAAAAGCATTATCACAGAACCAAAAGGAACTATGGCTTAGTAATACACAGGTCAATATTCCAAAGCTGTCTGAGAAGCTTTGTAGGGTCAGTGGATTCCAGAACTCTGGCTGATGGTGTTTTACAATCTGCCTCAGTTTTCTTTTTTTATATTTTTTCTAGCTGTTGAGAAGACTGAAGCAAATATATCACCAGAGTCTAAGGTGTACAGTAACATAAACCCACAGTTACATACACATATCCTCAATATAGGGTGTTAGAACAAAAGTACATCACTCCAGTATTAGGATAACCAAGAAGAAAAACAAAATATTAAAACATGTCCAACACAAACTAAACAAGCTAATCATAAACCAATCCTATAATGGAAAAGCAAATAGCCATCTATGTACAAGATTACCTACACAGGATAAGGGATGTTATCCTGTAATAATAGCTTCAGAGTCACATATCTACTGCTATGGTAATACCCAAGGAATTGTACTGTGTACATTACCTTTGCCAGTATCACAAGATTTGAAGTGTCTATGGGACAGCATCAAACAGTAACTTAAGCATCCAGCTCCAGTGTAACAGGTCAAAAAAAGCTGCAAAAAATGGATGAAACAAACCATCTCTGCCTCTGGATTGGACATCCAGCTTCCAATGCTTCATAAATGTGTAGATGAAGGCTAAGCCTCAGCTTCATGAATGGCTGAGGTTGCAACTCCTTTAAAGAAGGCTGCTGCAATACATGCTCATGTGGCAGATTGAAACCTGAACTCTATAGACAAAGTCTTAAGATTCTGATCAGATTTTGCTCTTAGGTCACCCCTGAGATCGGATTAGGTGTCCAGTGGACTTACCCAGTTAACAAATATATTGAGGTAGCTACCACAGAAAAAGTAATACAGTTAGTAAACCATTCAGAAAGAGTCTGATGTATCACCTGCTTACCTTGCTTACCTTTATAAAGGACATAAACAATTAATTAGACTGACAGAAAGGTTTGGTATGCTTGGTATAATATTTCGAGGCCCTAGCCATATTCATAAGATAAAAATCCTTTTCAGCTTTGATTCTTGCTTAGGAAAAATGCAGGTACTTTAACAGATGGATGCAGTATCACTTCACTGGCTACTGTAAACATGAAGAATGGATTTGTTTAAAGTGCTACCCATTTCTCAGGGAAGACAGTATACGTCTAAGTTCACATCAGAACATGTAACTCTGAAATCCTTTGGGATCAGGTGACACAAAAGTCTTTCAGAACACAAATATCATATTTGACAAAGTCATATGCTCATGGGGAGTAGATCCAGCCTTGGCGCCAGCTTCAAAGCTTTATTGGATTCAGAGATCTGACTCCTCCCCTACCCACAATTCCCTTGGCTGTACCTCAGATCGAGTCCACCCCCCCAAACTGGAATATATGAGAAAATATTACCTAGGAAGACCCTTTCACAGAAAAAGTATTAAATTAGGTAATCCCAAAATGTCAAGGAGTATTGGTTTCTGTTCCATGTGACTGTACATAAACAGGGAGTAACTCCACACAATCATCTCAAAGCCATAGGTGACAATTTGGAAGGGGGATGGGGGGAGTTTTAAACAGATGAAAATCAGACAACATGGATCTAACTTTATGGTAACTACATAACTTTTGTATCCAATGTTGTCTAATTTTGTCCATTCAAGTGTAAGGGACAGAATCCCATGCCACCAAACTGGGTGGTATCAAGGAAGGATATTATTAAGTATGGTGGAACCAAATAATGAGTGTGATCTGAACTGAGTGTACAGCTTATAATGAAACACAAATGTATGTACCATTGTTCACATGGCCACAGAACAAATGTCATCAAATGATAATCCTATGTTAAATGCTGTAGAAGTAGAAACTGCTCTGGTTGAATGTGTTTTGGTTTCTGTGATAAGGGTAAATTCTTCTTACTATATACAAAGAAAGCAATCTGAGCGCAATCTGGGTAAGGTTACTTTTGAAACTGGCTTTCTCAACTTTGATTTGAAAAAAGAAAACAATCATCCTTTCTGAAATCTTTTGTTCTGTGATATAGAATCTGAGTTGTTTGTGAACCTTTAACATGTGTAGTAAAACCAAAAAGATGGCTCACACCAGACATAGATGAAGGCGTTTATTGAAATATAACGTTGAAGCTTGTAAGCACTTTCATCCCAAAATTAACTATATGATGGAACTTCATCAGACAAGCACAAATGAATAAAACAACATTTAAATAATAAAATATACATTACATCATTTCCTCAATACATTGTTAAAAAAGAATGATACCTAAAAACAAGTAGGTTCATAGATTAGTGCTAGGCTAACTGCCCCTGCGAGCCATTTTAAGCCTAGCCAATTATCCCTTGTGAGACTCAAACCCTGTACCTTGTGGTTGTAAGGCAAACACTTTAATCATTAGGCCACCCTACCAAATTCTCATGGTGTGGGAGTATAGCACTTTTCCTGCAGTACTGTTTGCCCTAGTGATACACAGGAAAGATTTGTCACTAGATCGGAGTAGTGATAAGGATTTATCAAGGTATTTAAGAATATTGTAGACAGTAACTAGCTGATGGTAATTAAGTAGTTGAGGTAGTTCTAGCCAATTTAGGCCCCTTAGAGCAACACAGTGGTGTGTTCTGAAGGTGGTGTTTTTACAGACTAAAATAATGAGCATAAAAACTATAAAAGATACCAAAACCAGTCACCCTTTTTCTACCAATAACATCCTCTAAAGAACGACCTGCAAATGACATCCTACTGGAAATTCCCTATAAAAAGTGTGACCTTTGAAAAAAAACCAATATATATATATATATATATATATATATATATATATATATATATATGTATAAATAATATCTCTTATGAAAAATATAACATGAAAAATATCATGTGAAAAATACAGATCAGTGGGTCAAGTCTAGAAAATAGGATTTAAGGTCTATCTATTTAAAGCCTTTAATTTCAAAAGGCTTGTGATAGATAAGCATTCATTCAAACCTGGCCAGTGGGTGGAATCTAGCCTAATCTGCCAACATAATTCGGCCTTTTCTAAAAGGTAGGGCCAAGCACCCCCTCTTAATGGGGGTGAAATAGAATCCAAAACTATAAACTTAAATTTGTGGTCAATGCATTGATTGTGTGGGTTTAGCCAAGGCATTTACCTCACAATGGTCTTTAATGTTTCAAAGGTGATTCCAATTCTGTTTTTGAGTTTCCGCTCCTATTCCCTATATAAAAACACGAGCAAAGCTCAACTTTATCAGAATTACAGCTAAACTTGTCCTTGATCCTCAATCTCATACCATTAACTGCTATTTTGTTCATCTCTAATATGTAAGAACAAAATTTGCAAGAACCACATTTATACATATAGCCTGACCCTCTGTGGTCTTATTCTGGTGCTCCAAAACGGATTTAATGTTCTGCCCTTTACGAAAGACACAGGTAGGTCTATCGCCTAATGTCCCTCTCAGGTCTGCTTCACTTGTCAATAATTTCCAATTCTGTTCCAAAATGTTTTTGATGTGATATGCATCAACAGAAAAAGTAGTGAGAAAGCAAGATCTAAAATAATTTTTTTCTTCTTTCTTTTTCTCTGGACCAAATGGTTGTGGGATTAGATCAGATAAACTAGTAGTAGTAATATTGGAAAAGGATTGGTCCCCACAGTATGGTTCTTTATTCAAAAGGGGAATAAAATGACCATTCTCTCTTTTAGAAATGACCTAATTTTTGATGTTTTCCACTAGGTAATGTGGGTGACCTCTTTTAAGGAACATTTTGCTAAGGTTATCCCATTATTGCGAAAAATAACCTTTAAGGTGGTCATTCTGGCAACTCTAACAAACTGACCTTTCAGGACTCAACTTGAAAAATGTAAAAAGGTGTTAAGAGTATGTAGTCTTACAATATATTTCTGAGGTGAACCAGTTGTTCAAAGTGTCTTTCTTAAGTAGTATGTCTAGATAAGCTATTTCATTTTCACTAATGGTGTGAGTAAATCTTAAAAAAGAAGTTGAACTGTTAATGTATTCTAGGAAAGGACCAATCTGCTGTTTTGGTGCATCCCAAAGAATAAAAATATCATCCAAAAAAACTTGTGTACATGTGACAAAAAGAAAAGAAAGGAGAATTGATTAAAAATTTTTTTCATATATTTTTTCATAAGATATATATATATATATATATATATATATATATATATATATATATATATATTGTATTTTTGGGTATTGATAAAGTAGTAGGAACTGGATTAACAGTAGCACGCAAACACAAGATTTTGACTCAAAAGGAAAGAAAGTGGATAGTGTACTTGGGGGCATTATTTAAACCAGGATTAAATGACCTGGATTAACAGTAGTGCGCAAACACAAGATTTTGACTCAAAAGGAAAGAAAGTGGAAAGTGTACTTGGGGGCATTATTTAAACCAGGATTAAATGACCATTTGTAATTGTAGAGTGTTGAATTAAGCTATATGGCAAGTTGATTGTCATGAGTAGTTAGTTAGTCATGATAGATTTGTTTGTTGTAGGTAGGGTGGCTATACAAGTACTAAATTATTATTAGCATGTTATTACTTTAAGAAGCTGTTTGACAACCAATGTATAAAATGGGCTTTTCCTTTCCACAAGCACACACACAGAAGGAGGAAGCTACTACACGATAGAGCAAAATCCCTAATAGGGAAGGCATCTCTGATCAGTACTAGCAAAAAATTACAATCCCTCATAAAATCCTTCAAGGCCAGCTTCGAGAGAAAAACTGCACAGGACACCAAAGACAATCATAAGGCTTTTTTCAGTTATGTTAGAAACCTGGGATGCAACTCCCAGACTTGTTCTGAGTTGATTCTAAACGACAAAAAATACACTGAACCAACAGACATCGCCAATATCCTGGCAGACAGGTTCAGTGCAAACTCCCAAAAGAGCAAGTATCTATCCGGCAGAGGGCTGCCTCCCAAACATCTCTGATGCTCAGGTGAAGGCTGCCCTCTCCAAAGCAAAAAACACTGCTTCCATGGGACCAGATGGCGTCCCAGGTTGTGTTCTACATGAACTCCAAGAGGAACTAATCCCTCAAATAAAACAGCTATACAATCTCAGCCTCACTACAGGATATGTGCCCACAGAATGGCGTGCAGCAACAGTGGTCCCACTCCACAAAGGTGGAGCCTCTACGGACCCTGGAAACTATCGCCCCATAAGCCTGACTAGCTTAGTCTGCAAGGCTATGGAGAGGATCATCATGGAGCTCATAAACAAAGACATTGGGGACCTACAGACACTAGATCCTACCCAGTTCGGCTTTGTCAAGGGCAGATCCTGCCTTTTGAACCTGGTTGACTTCTTCGAAACAGTCACCAAAGCCATAGATGAAGGGAAGGTAGTCCACACAGCCTATCTGGACCTTGCAAAGGCATTTGACACAATACCCCATTCGGGCATCATAGATAAGCTATCCAGCTTAAATATAAACCCCTATGTCACAAGATGGGTCGCAAACTGGCTCAAAGACAGAACCCACAGAGTGAGAGTTGCTGGAGCCATGTCCGACTCGAAACCGGTCACAAGTGATGTCCCACAGGGTTCTGTCCTGGGACCACTCTTGTTCGGTATATACTTTTCCGAGGTACAGGCAAACGTGGGAGGACTATGGCTCACCAAGTTCGCAGATGACTGCAAACTGGGCGCCATAATCAACTCTCCAGCTGACACAAACATCCTTCAAAAAGGTCTCACAGAGACAGATAACTGGTGCCAGTGCCATGGTTTAAAGCTAAATGCCAAAAAATGTATAGTCATACCCTTTGGCAAAAACAATGTGCCCACAAATTACCACATAGGCGGAAACCCATTAAGTACAGAGAAAGTTATTAGGGACCTGGGGACCCAAGTTGATAGCAATCTCTCCTTTGAAAACCACATTGCCCAAAGTGGTTAGAAAGACCTTCTACATAGCCCACCTCATCACGAAGGGTTTCACATCTAGATCAAGAGAGGTAATCGTGCCCCTTTATTCATCCCTCATCAGGCCCTTCATAAAATACAATGCCCCTTTTGGGATGTACCTTACCCGACACCTGCAGCAATTAGAAAGACCCCAAAAGTATCTCACCAAGAGGATCAAGGGTCTCAAACAGATGCCATATGCTGCTCGGTTAAAAAAACTCCAGCTCTACTCAGTTGTATACCGCCTACTTCGAGGCGATCTATGCCTGACATACAAAGCTATGTCAAATCCAGAATTAATGGACATGCTCCACCTCAGTAAATCTAAATCCCTTAGAGCCACACGCTCGAGGGACTTGAAACTCAGCACAGAAATAAATAGAAATTGCTGGAGGGACAGGTTCATAACCCAGAGGCTCCCTTCGCTCTGGAATAGAATTCCAGTTCATGTGAGGCAGAGCACCTCACTGAATCTCTTCAAGAAGAATCTCGATAGGTGGATGGGGGATCGTAGGTTTGTCCCAGGGATTACTCCCGTGTCACTATTAGACAGAGGCACAGTAAACTAAACCTTAAAAAGAGCACAGTATACTCAAATCAAGGGGTGGCGTAAGCCATACAGAATCGGGCTAGGCATATAATTGCCCCAGGGCAGATACCCTAGTATGAACCTATGAATAACAACACACATATATATATATATATATATATATATATATATATATATATATATATATATATATATATAGGGTCTATTTTAGAACACTGAACATTCAAAACATCGAGTGTTCTAATATCAAACCCTATCAATCGAAAATTCAAAACATCGAACATTCAGAACAGCAATTTTTTTCCAAGGGAAAAAATTTGCTGTTCCAAAACACATACACACAACACAAGCACATCAAACAAACAGCAATCCACACACATACACCTAAACTCTTACACCTAACCCTACACTAAACTATATATACACCACTAACTATCCACTTACCTTAACAAAAACCCTAAGGTCCGTCAATATCGCACAGTCACTTCACCCGTGCCCTAACCCTAACTCACCTACCCCACCCTAACCCTCACGTCCACAGAATCACACTTACCTGACCCGAGCCCTAACCCTAACTCACCTAACCCACCCTAACCCTCACATCCACACAATCGCACACTTACCTGAACCCGACCCGTAACTTTCCACCAGTGCACTGAAAATACCAAAGCAACAGAAACAGACAACTGAATTCTTTCCCTAGGAAAAAAAATCGGTTTTCTGTTTCTTCGATATTTTCAGCATTCACTGAAAACGGGTCGATATTAGAACACTCGACATTTTGAATGTTCGGTGTTCTAATATAGACCCATATATATATATATATATATATATATATATATATATATATATATATATATCCCCCAAAGGACACACTTTTTATAAGGAATTTCCAGTAGGATGTCATTTGCAGGACATTCTTTAGAGGATATGACTGGTTTTGGTATCTTTCATAGTTTTTATGCTCTTTATTTTGTTTAATCTGTAAGCTACTTGTTTTTAGGTATCATTCTCCTTTAACAATGTATTGAGGAAATGACATAATGTGTATTTTATTATTTAAATGTTCTATTCATTTGTGCTTGTCTGATGAAGTTCCATCATAAAGTTAATTTCAACATTATATTTCAATAAACGCATTCATCTACGTCCGGTGTGAGCAGTCTTTTTGGTTTTGCTGTTTTTTGGACTGTTTTGGAACATGTGTAGTAAGTATTCTCCTTTGTTTGAATACCTTGGACAGAAAACAGGTAAATGTATTGACTGATTTAAATTACTTTTGGATGCCACCTTAGGAATAAAGAACATGTTAGTTCTAAGGTAAACTATCTTTGTGGAACATAAGATAAGGGGGGGTTTGAAGAGCGGGCTTGTAGTTCTCAGATTAATAAGTTACTGAGGTTAAGAAAATTGTTTTCATTGTCAGAAATTTAGGTCTGCAGTGCTGGCAGCCTCAAAAGGAGCATGGGTTAGAGCTTGTAGCATAATGGATGTCCCACGAGGGTGCGGGCTTTCTAATGGGAGATCTCAACAGAAAGGCACTTCTGGGAAAGACTTTTGAGATTTTTAGGGATGCTGTCGACATGTCTTTATGTTCTGTATGAAAACTGGGAATTGCAGCCAATTGTACTTCACTGGTGGTAAAAGTGGAACGTTTGTCAAGAGCAAAATTCAAGTATGGAAGGAACTGGTGCTAAAAAGGGATCCATACCTTTGGAGTAGGCCCAAATTGAAAACCTCCTCCATTAACTATGGTAATCTTTCTTAGCTGATGGCTTCTGCAAAACAAAAAGAATATTGATTACTGCAGGGAAAGCCTGGCATATCTGGCTATGGTTAAAGTTGGAGGAACCATGCGGTTAATTTCATGGACTTCTGGTTCCGAGGAGGCAGTACAGACAGGTGAGTAAATCTGGATAATGATCCAACATCCATGGAGAATGTACTAGAAGATGCCATAGGTAGGACAACCATGTCTGCTGGGGCCAAAAGGGGGAAATGAAGATCATTCTGGCCTTGCATTGCCTTGCTTTCTATATGAATGTGTTCATTGGGGTAAAGGGGGAAAGACAAGCATGAGACCTGGGGGCCAATTGTAGACCAAAGCATCTCTCAGTAATGGAGGGATCAGGGTGAAGTACCTGCTGCATTTGTAGTTTAGATAGGAGGCTAAAAGGTTGCAGCAACATTGGCCCAAACAACTGAAAAATGTTGCGTTACTGTAGGACTGAGGGATACTCATGAGGCATTAGTACTGTTGTGCTCAATTTGTCCACAAGTAGACTGGAGGACCCTGGGATGTGAGTTGCTATCAGAAGGCGTTATGAAGACATCACCCATTGCCAGAACCTCATGACTTCTCAACAAAGAGGATGAGATTGAGTTCCTTCTTGTTTGTTGATGCCACAGTCATCTTGTCCATTTATATGGAGATTACACCCTTGGGCAAGAGGTCCTGAAATGCCTGCAATACTAGGAGGACCCCTCCCAGCTCCAAGCTATTGATGTGAAGGTTGGCCTCTGTTGTCAACCATGTACCTTGGGTCATCTTCCCTTCAAAATGCCCCACCACCCAAGAAGGGTGCATCCATGGTCACTGTTGCAATAGGCAAATCCAGCTAGAAAGGATGGCCCTTGGTCACAGACAGGAATGTTATCCACCAAACTGTTTTTTGCAGACTACATAATCTGAATTTTTGAATGCGGGGGGGGCCACTGTACCAATAATCTCCATTGCACTACCCTCATGAAATATCTGGCTAATAGAATCATTAGAATTGTAGACATCATGAGACCTAAGAGTCATAGGATTAACCTCATTGGTGGTATTGGGTGATGCAGAACTTGAACAACTTTACGACAAAGTAAGTAGACCATGGACTTTGGAAGGCTGACTATTTGAAGTTTGGTGTCTAGGTAGCATCGTATGAATTCTACACTCTGAGATGGAGTTAGTTGACATTTTGGCAGGTTTATGGATATTCCTAAGTTCAGCAGCAGCTGGAGTACTTAGTCCAAGTGTGTGAGGAGGAGATGCTTAGTGAAGAGCCACTCATTGAGATACAGGAAGATTTGGATCCCCAGTAGCTGCAGGTGTGCAGCTACTACTGCCATGATGTTGGAGAACACCATGGGGACTGTGGTGACACTGAATGGCAGTGCTCTGAATTGCAAGTGACTGGCGCCCAGCCAGAAGTGGAGGAATCTCCTGGATTGGTTCACTACTTTGATAGTAGGTAGATCTGTAGAGCATATCCCATCATCCTTCCTCAGAAGAGGTAAAATGGACTGAATCATAACCATCTGAATTTTGTCTGTCTTGCAAACTTGTTTAGACGACTGAGATCCAAAATGGGTCTGAGGTCCCCAATTTTCTTTGGTACTAAAAAGAACCTGGAATAGACTCCAGATTCTAACTGGTCGTGGGGGACTGTCTAGATTAAGCTTTTTTTTTATAGCAGCTTTGAAATTTCTATGGCTGCTAAGTCAAACTCACCAGTCACAGTGAGTAACTGGTGCATAGAGATGGTGACTGAGCCTGAATAGGTGTCATATTCAACCTTCTGGGAACACTGGGGTCAGGGTTGACTGCTGCTGGCTCTGGAGACCTTCTCTTTAAAGTTATAGATGCAGACTTTCTCCTTTCATTTGCCCTTTTGTCTTTTTTCCATTATATTTCTCTTGTCCCTTTGACTTAGGCTTCTCTATTTTAGAAGGGGAGAAAGATCAGGGGATAACCCCTGTCTGTGCTGAAAGGAGTCCCTTTAAAACAAGTTTGTCCCTTCTGATTTGGAGGGATCTTGCACTAAAAGCTGTACAAGATTGGCATTCTGTGTCAAGGTGTATGGCACCGAGACAATATACACATCTGGAGTGTGGGTCTTGCAGTGAAAGTTTGTACCTACACTTTCAGCATTTTTTAAATGCAATCGACTCACGACATTTTGACTGCCTGGAACCAAGATGGAAATCAAACAGCTAGTAAACAGTAAGAATATCTTTTCTTTTAAGTATTAGCAAATGTATAGAGAAGAGGCCTAAGGTCTTAATTGTAAAGGTAAATAACTAACTAATTTACTGTAGAAAACCTATCAGGAACTATCTAAACCTTAGCTAATATTAACAGACAAAGTGACAGAAAAAACTTTCACAGTAGAAGTGAAGCAGCAAAAAGTAATAAAATAATGTGCTGCTGAAGACAAAGTACAGTTGTGTACACTTACCATAAATGTAGATGTTTGAGTGTATTCACTGTTGCAGTCATTACATTTGGGTAATCTGCTGGCAGGTTGCCCTTAGTCGGCCTGAGTAACAAAGTCTTGGGTCCTGCGTCGGTTGTTGTCCCTTCTTCCATGACGTCAGGGGTATAAAACATGCAGCCGATGCCATTACATCAGGTTTTCTTGCCCCAGATGTCAGGTGACCCTCAAATGGGGAGCAAAAAAAAAATATATATATATATATATAATTTAAAACACAAAAAATATACCTCCAAACAAAAGCAAATACACCAAAAAGGCTTTTGAGCATAGTAAAAGAAAGTAGAGGTATAGTAAGAGAAAAACAGGGGGCTGGAGGGTGGGTAACCAGGACTGCAACAGTGAATACACTCGAACATCTACATTTATGGTAAGTGTACACAACTGTACTATGTTCTTCGTGTTTCACTGTTGCAGTCATTACATTTGGGTAGATTCCCAAAGCTATGGTTGGGTTAATTGATTCATACAGCATTAGGACCAACTATAAGGCCCTGCAGGACAGCAGTGGCAAAGCCAGCTCTGGATTTAGAGAAGAAAGGCAAGTGGTAATTGCTTGGTGAACGTATGAACTGAGCTCCAGGTAGCAGCTTCTAGAATGCCTCTGGTAGGAACACTTCTGAGAAAGGCTGTAGAAGTAGATGCAGCCCTGGTAGAATGAGATCTGATCACCTGGGGGATAGTTTTACCATGGTACATATAGCAGAAAGTAATACAATGGCTTATGCATTTGGAAATAGTCTGCTTTGAAATAGCCTTTCCCTCTGCCCCTGTAGCAAATGCCACCAGTAGTAGTTCAGATTTTCTTAGAGATTTTGTCCTGTTTAAGTGAAATCTAAGTTGTCTGTGTACATCCAATGAATGCAGAATTCACTCCCCCCTTGTTCTGTGGATTGGGAAAGAAAGTTGGCAAATGAATGGTCTGATTAAGAGCCACATTGGATAATACCTTAGGCATGAATGATGGATTGGTTCTGAGAGACACCCTGTCCGCATGAAAAATAATGAAAGGCTCCACTGCCATAAGAGCCTGTAATTCGGAAATCCTTCTAGCTGAAGTGACTGCTAAAAGGAAAGCTGTTTTCCAAGAGAGAAATTTTAAGTCTGCAGTAGCAGCTGCCTTGAAAGGAGGGAGAGTTTTTCCAAAACAAAATTGAGGTCCCAGGCAGGGGTTGGAGCTCTCCTGGGTGGTCTTAAGTTTTCTGGCCCTTCTGAGATACTGCTTTAGCAGAGGATGAGAGAAGAGGGGAGGTTCTGTGTTGTAATGAGCTGAAAAGGCAGAGGCATAGATTTTTATGGAAGAAAAGGACAGGCCCTTGTGAAGCATCTTAGTTAAGTATTGTAAAATCTGAGGAATATTGGGTGCTGCTGTGCTTATTCCTTGTGAATGGTTCCAGGCACAGAATCTTTTCCATTTGTCAGCATAAGATTTTCTAGTACTAGGCCTTCTCGCCTCCAAAATGACAACCATCACAGGGTTGCTGAGGGATGCCAAGGGTGAATTCAGGTGATTAGCCACGCTGCAAGATTCAAAGTTTGAAGCTGAGTGTGCAGACTTTGATTGTTCTGCTGAGACAGTAAGTAAGGTGTCTGAGGCAGGTGCCACGGTGGAAGGTGTGACACATTGTGCAGGAGTGGGTACCAGTGTTGGCGAGGCCAGTCTGGAGCAATCAGAATAATTTTTGGTTTGTCCTGTTTGACTTTTAGTAGACCTTTGGAGAGCAGAGGCAGAGGGGGAAAAGCATAGACTGATAGGTTTTTTTTCAGCTGAAGGATAGAGCATCCACTTTCCAGGCTTTTTTGTGATGAGTTCTTGTGCAGAATTTGTCCAACTGATAGTTCTAGGGTGAGGCAAAAAGATCTATGTCTGGACTCCCCCATTTGCATGTCAACATGTTGAAAATCAGTGGTTCCAGTTTCCATTCATGTGGGTCCATGAGATTTCTGCTTAGTTCATCTGCCAGAGTATTCTGCTTTCCTGGCAGTAATTGAGCTTGTAGTTGTATTTGGTAGGTCAAGGCCGTGTTCCACAATGCCATGGCTAGTCTGCATAGGGGGTAGGAATGTGTACCCCCCTGCTTGTTTATGTACCACATAACTGTAGTGTTGTCTGTCTTTATCATTAACTGTCCTGGATGACGGTAGTCCTTGAAGGCTGTCAGTGCATTCTGTACAGCTAGCATCTCTTTCTGATTGATATGAAAGTGCATTTGATTTGGGCTCCATTTGCCCTGAATGCACTTCCCTGCCAGATGAGCCCCCCCCCCCCCAAGCATACTCTGATGCGTCTGTAGTTAGGTTTTGGATGGTAGGGGGTGGAGTGAATGGCAGTCCCTTATTTTGGTGGCAGGCCTCTGCCCACCATAGGAACTCTAGTTGCAGGCAAGGTATGATAGGAATCATTGTTTCCAGACTGTGACAATGTTGACTCCATAAACTTTTTATGTACCACTGAAGTTTCCTCATATGCAGTCTTGCATATGGAATTAGAAGAATGCGGGAGGCCATGAACCCCAAAGGCTTGCAGAATTTGTCTTGCAGATAGCAGGGTTTTTGTGGCCACCTGTTTGAAGTAAGTCACCAATTGGATTTGCTTTTTTGGCGTAAGGTAAGTCATCTGGGCAGTTGTATTCAAGCTTGCACCCAGGAATGTAATTTTTTGAGATGGTACCAGCTGTGATTTCTTTTCATTTATGGTGTACCCTAGACAAGTTAGAACCCTTTTTACAAACGCCAGATGCTTTAGAAGAATGTCCTTGTTTTTGCCTGAATTAGACAATCATCCAGGTATGGATATATTTGAATATTTCTTTGCCTGCAAAATGCAATTACTGGAGCCAGGCATGTTGTGAAGACCCTGGGTGCAGTCGATAAGCCAAAGGGCAATGCAGAGAACTGGTAATGCAAATAGCCTGCTTTGAAGCGGAGGTATCTTCTGCAAGATTCCCTAATTGGGATATGCAGGTAAGCCTCTTTTAAGTCTAGAGTTACCAACCACGCATCTTTGCCTAGCACAGGCAGTAACTGTTGAAGAGTCAGCATCTTGAATTTTGGAATGTCCAGAAATGTGTTTAGAGTAGATAAGTCCAGAACTGGACACCATGATTTGTCTTTTCTGGGTATCGTGAGCCAAAATATTTAGAAGCAAAAATATACTGACGTTTAATAGTGCGTTGATTAAATTTAGCACAAAACCGACAACAAGGTAAGTTGTAGTCAGGGCCTAGGCAAGGAATACAGTACAAATAAAAATCCTTATGAGGTATTTGCTTCCCACAAGTAATGCAATTATTAACTTTTACTGACATAGGTAAGGAGCAAGAAAAAGTTTCCCCAATGGGATACTTAGCTTTTAGTTGAAGACTTCGGTTCTGAAACTCGAAAATGAAAATTTCAGGAGACGGCCGACCGGCACTTGCACTGCTTCGGCTTCGGGCACCGTGCGGCAAGAAAGACTGATGTAATGACGTCGGCTGCATGTTTTATACCCCTGACAACCTGACGTCATGGAAAAAGGGATAGCAACCGATGCAGGACCCAGGACTTTGTTAATCAGGCCGACTGAGGGCAACCTGCCAGCAGATTACCCAAATGTAATGACTGCAACAGTGAAACACGAAAAACATCACTGAATATCCGAATTGTTTGAGCAAAAACAAACTCTGAGCCTCTGAGGTACAGGCTAGGGAATTATGCGTAAGGAAGAAGTCAGGACTTTGGACCTGACAAAGCTTCAAAGTTGATGCTGAGGTTGGATCCCATTGGATTCAACAACCTACGCTTTTGAAGCAGATGAAAATAGACAACACTGGATCCCATACTTTACTGGAAGAACAGACAACCCATTTCAAGCACACCTGTACAGTTATGTAAAATATGGAGAACTGTATCCTCTCAGGGTGTAATGCCCTTCTTTGAGCACCATAAAGAAACTTCCATTTGTCATGGATGACACCTGAGTGGAGTGTCTTGTAATATTATACTTGGTAAAGAACAGGTGGCTATTAGAACTTGCAGGAAAGCATACAAGCTGTACCATGAATACTCTTGAAGTGTGGAATGTACTGCTTTGTCTTTTTGGAGAGACAAAAGGGACTGTTGCTATAAAAGCTTTAATGACATAGCCGCTGTTATGTGCATGAGAAGGATGAAACAGTGCACAGTCAATTACGCAGAAGAAGGTTGGTCCAGTGCATAGTCACTTATGCAGAAGGTTAAACCAGTGCATAGTAACTTATGCAGGAGAAGGGTGAACCAGTGCAGAGTCATTTATGCAAAAAGGTGAACCAGTGTACAGTCATTTATGCAGAAGGGTGAAAAAATGCGCAGTCACTTATGCAGGAAAAAGCTAAACTAGTGTGCAGTCTCATGTGTAGAACGATGAATGAGTTGATGGCAACTTATGTGCAGGCAAAAAGTAAGCCTTTATACAGTCATTTGAGTAGAAAAAGGGTGAGCTGGTGCGCATTATCATGAGTAGGACATGTGCAGGAGACAGGTAAAAAACCAAAGCACAGCCATATCTGCAGGAGAAACGTGAACCAATCCACAAATACATGTGGAGAAGGGTAAATTAATGTACAGTTACCAAGATCATTATTTTTTGTCTTTTTATTTCTAGCATTACTATTTGAATAAGTGGACATGGAGAGATTGTATACAGAAGGGCCTTGGCTCCAACTAATTAAGAGCACATTAGTTGCAAAAGTCTGTGGATATGGGGTCCAGAAAGTATTTGCTTAGCCTTTTGTCTAGTATTTCTGTCAAACCCTTTCTGATAAGACCACAGGACTGAATAGGTAAAATGAGAAAGTATTTTTTTTTAACAACTTACCCCTGAGGTTTTGTCACCTTGTAGTTATAGTACTTTTGGGAGGGGAATGAAGGGCGGGGGGCCTTTGCCCATTTCAAAACAACAACAAAAAATGCAGATCAACCACTCAGTCTGCTGTCCCTGACCATAAGGACTTTATGAAAAAAAAAAATATTTATGGGCTAAATCATATTCCGACTTAATGCTGCACCTTTTTCCCCATAGAGAAAGATCAACTGCATCCAGTTCCACTCCTCCTCTCTCCTCCATCAAACATACCACCCACCTTAGCATTTGTCAGTGGTCTGTGAAAAGACTGAGGACCCTGGAGCAGTGTCACACTGCTATTAGAGAGTGTTTTTTTTCTATTTTTATCCCTTGTCCCTGTACTTGAACAGTAAACAGCTCGAAGGCAGGATGTGCAATGGGTGTCAACACTAATCCACCCCTCACTTCCACAAGGGACTGGCATCAGCAGAATGCCCCACCTACTTTCAGTCAGCACTTTGCAGTTGTTTACTCCCTGGACTCCATCAGGGAAACCACACTTTTAGAGTGTGCACAAGAACCCCCACCCCCCCATGATAGGCACACTCATCATTCCTTATCTGTGACATTAAGCACCCAAACCCCTCTTCTAGTTCAGAAGGTACATGCTACTATGTTCAGTCCTTTCTATACTTAAAAACAAGTTTGTTTCTAGAAGGCCTGATTGTTCTCCAGTTTTCTCAAACACACCCCTTTCCCTGTTGAACATATATTTACATTCATGAGACAGATCAATGTTTCTGTTCAGTAAAATCTGCTAATCTCTTCTTTTGTGTAGAAACAAAGATACAGATGATCTGAACACTATTTAGCTTTCAGAGCAAGTTCCTGCAAAGATTGTAAGACTGAATAGCACCCTCATCTGTTGATGTCCCGTATCACTGTGGTGCTGTCTGCCACCATCTGTATTACCTCTGGCTTATAGTGAATCTGACAGCAAAGAGAGCCAGATGCATTGACATGCAAGGACTTATGAGCAATAAACCACAACTCTTGTACTCTTAACAGTTTGACAATGGGTCTAGCCAAGCACAATATGAATTATCTGCTGCCACTATCTGAATTGGCTGATGTATGACAGACAAATGGATATCAGACCTATAATGTGAAAAATGTCATTGTTATACTACAGAATTTCCTTAATCAAATGCACTGATTCCACAAGTTCTTCACTAACCACTGAACATTTGCCATATGTAGTCTAGCGCTAGGTATCACAGATATTGAGAAGGCTAAATATCCCAGTACTTGTGGGAAAACACACACAAACCAGTCAGTAATACAACACACACAAACCAGTCAGTAACACAAAACATACTAACCAGTCAGTAAGACACAACACACACAAACCAGTCAGTTAAACTTGCGTTGTCTATATTAACAAGTTATACTTCTCCAAAATTTTCCTGTTTCCAGTGGTTTGTTTTTACTTCATATTTTTGAGAAAACAGTAGCTGGCATGCCATCCATTTTTAAGAGTCAAGGGAAGTAATCCTTCAAATACTGAACTTTATTCTGATCCAAAATCATCCTGCGAGGGTATATTTCCAGGGCTGCCCACTGGAAATGCTTCACCTTTCAAGGAATCAGAGTGGTCTTTGTAGCTACATCTTCTTTGCTCAAGAATCACGGACAAAGGCAAAATAATGGAGGGGGTACCCCAAAATCAAGAATAATTATTAATTATTTCTCTGTTTCACTTATTTTAACAGAACAACATTTTTGTATCGGGATTAATTGTCTAAATAATAGTGTCTAGTAATACTGACTGTACTCCTCAGTGATTTACCACAAAATAAATAATTTTATAAGGGATAAGGCAACAATCTTAGGCAAATTCATGGACACTTGAGAGGTGTGGTAGTTTTCTTTCTGATTAAAGCATCTCCCATATGTTCAAACAAGTCAGGTCCAGCCTCAGGGAATCCTGATCTGCTGTCAAAGACTGTGACTAATTTAGGTAATCACTGAAGTTAGGATAAGTGTGAATCCTCTGAACATAAAGCTAATCAAAAATTGAAGCAAGATATTTCATGAAAACTATGTGAGCCATAGCCAAACCTAAAGGAAAGGAAACAAACTGATGTTGGTTTGATCCCAGTCTGAGCTAGAGAATTTCCTCTGGCCATGATTCCAAGATGGCCGCCGACTAGTCTAGTCCTTACTCTCTGAGCTCCTCACAGCTATTTAACTTTTGTTTTTTTTTTTACAACTTTACATCAACCTTTTTCCTCAAATTTTTATACTAAAAGATTTTATAAATCTTTTTCTACGCATTTGGATTATTTTTTCTTCTGGAATTATTATCCTGGGATTTATTTTACCTCAGAACATTCTTGGTCTCTCTGCTGCTGGGACTCCTACTGCTCCAGTCTGTTCCTGGTTCCTGGTATCCTGTTAACTGCATTCCATTTCTGGGCATGGCTACAAAATCTGACTCCATGGAGACTCAGCCTACAAAGGCCAAATATACTTCAATGCTCTCTCCTGAAAAAGATTCAGGTTCAAAAAGACTGAAATCATCTAGACAACCTACAGAAACTTTTAATGTAAGTAATAAAGATTTAAATGGCTCAAATTTCCTTTTAGAAGAACTAAAAATAGCATTAAAACCAATCCAAAGTGCTATACAAAACTTTTCAGAACAGTTTGCAGACTTTAGTAAATCTTTAAAGCAAATAAAGCGATAGTATTGTTACTACTGAAAATAAAATCTTAGCTTTGGAGGTTAAAACAGACTTATTGGAAAGTGACTTTAAATCTAGAGATAAAACTGTTTCAGATTTACAAGCTAAAATATTGGATCTGGAAGCCAGGAGTCGAAGAAATAACATCATTATTCGTGGTTTACCTGAATCTTATGACAATAAAAACTTGTTATCTGTGACTAAAAATATCTTTGAAACACTGTTAAATTGTGAAGCTTCTTTAAAATCTATAATTGTAGAGAGAGCACACAGAGCACTGCGTACAAAGCAAGATTCTTCCACACCAAGGTTAATTTATACTAAGTTACTAAACTTTCAAGACACTTTCCAGATCCTAGAAACTGCTAAAACAAAGAAACAATTCATATGGAAGTCTCACAAACTATCATTTTCCCAAGATCTTCCTGCACAGATCAAATTAAATAGACAAAAACTAGCCCCCTATTGTGCTGACTTGATAAAAAGAGGGATTAGATTTCGAATGGCATATCCTAATACCTTGTCTTTCACAGCTAATGACAAAAGATTTGTAAGTTCAGATCCTAAAGATGCAAAAGACATTTTTCTTAAAACATTTAAAAAGCTTCCTGACACTGTATCTTAATATTCTACTGTTAAAGAACTACAATAAGGTTTGATCTTTTCTTTAATCTGACAGTATTTGTGTTACATGATTTGTAATTCTGGTGTGACAATTATATTACCTTAAGTACTTGTCATGTAATTTACACATGATGGATTTGGTGTGACAGTGTGCAGTGACAGGATATATGCTTGTTAGATTTGTGTGGATTAATAGAAGCATTTCAATTCCTGTATTTACTTTTTTCTCTTTCTCTCACATATGCTTGCTGTGTAAATAGATAATATGTTAATTTTACTACAAGCTTTGGAGTTACAGCCTTCTGTGTAAGCTAAATGATTTTTGGAGGGAAAAACATTCCATCTCAACATTCTAGCAAGAAAATCTTCCCCTCAGAGTTCCAGCTGATGCTCTGCATGAACATGCACACTACAGTCTCTCTGAGATGGATGGTGATGTCATCATTTGTGAGGAAAGAAGGACAGTTTCAAATACACAAGTCTGCTTGTTTTCAACAAGTATTCAATAGCACTAACTTTTTAATAGATCTGGCTATTTAAAGTGTTTTCTCTTCATAAATGAAGGTTGCTTTTTAAATTTAAACAGATTCATGTCACATAATATATTCAGTGACTTTTAGTGTGTCTGCATGACTTCAAAGCAAGCTGCTACTTTCATAAAGCAGAGTGAAAATGTTTCTGGAAACAAATGAACAGGTTAGTTTTATATATTAAAATTCTAAAGGATGTGTAAAGAAATGAGCATATTTTCCTATTCAGAATATTTTTTCATACAATATTTTATATTATACTGAAGTGTTTAATTTGACAAATGTTACAAAGTATACCTGTTCATATGAAAGTTTCATGTTCTTTCTATTCTCTGCTCTCTCTCTTCTCAGAGGCTGGATGTGATATTTATGATTAGTAGTTTATGTTTAAGAAAGCCTTTACTTATTTGAAAGGTTTGAAATAACTATCTTTAATATGATTAGCTGAATCTACCTGTATATATTTAAGCCCTTAGATTTACTGCATTTAGCTTGCTTGTTTCTGTTTTAATTAGATGTTCAAAATGTTTACTTTAAAAGCCTTGTCTTTTCATGCTGTTTTGCTATGTTACATCTATAGCTTAGAAGAATAGTATGGCTACATAACCTAACAGAGTCATTAGTAAAATATTCAAAAGTAGATTTAAAATTATATGTATGCACATTGTTGTACATTCAGTCCAATATATATGATGCTGTTTAAGTTACTATTTAATAATATAATTATACTTTACTCATGTATATTAACTAGTGTTAAAACCTTACAGCTTATAATATTTCATTTTGAATAGTTCCTGTACTATTATTATCTAGTTAATAGATGCATCTCCAGACTGAATTGTTTTTCATTTTGAGATATGGTTGCTTGGTAGTTGTTTTTGCTTTATTTGAACTATAACTAAATACTCATTCTACAGGTATTAGTGCTTTTATCATACTAATGGTCATGTTGATTAATGAAATTATCACTAAAGTACTAAAGAAGGTTCAGTAGATAGTGCATGACTATTATCTTTAGTTCAGTAATGCTATGCTTATTTACTTATATTATAATGTTACCAGTTGGTTTTGTTATACTTATATATGTTATCTTACATATCTTTCAGTTTTAATTGTATTACTTCTTATGATAGAGTGTTCTAGTTAAGCAGAGTGTGATTTATTTATTATTTACTTGTTTCTCTTTCTCTTGAAATACTTGAGGAAATACATTTAATCACTATAAATTTCAATTTAAGAATAGGAGCTTTAGATTAGTATTAGAAGTAGGGATTAAGCATGTTGGACGTCTTGAAATTAGTTAATTTTGTATATATTTTTAGTAGTATTACTCAGACTTTATGTTATGTTAGGCTTCCTTTGAGTAATTTGTATTCTAACTTGAGGTTATTATTATCTATAATTACAATGTTTTTTCATGTTCTTCTGCTCTTCCTTTATCACAGGGGATTGGTGGGTAGGCACTAGGGTTAGGATAAAGGTTATTATTATACATTTCATGGTTCTTAAAAAAACTTTTTTCTTTTTTTTTCAACAAATGTTATTGGTTGACTTGTTTGAATACTTAAAGCCTGTTTTTTCTTTTATTTTTTTTCTTCTTCTTTTTAATGTTGTGTTGGATTTGCACCTTGAGTTCACTTTTATAGCATCAATAATGATTATACTTGTAGAATATGCCTGTTGACATAATTTTAGATTCTTGGAATGTTAGAGGCATTCAAGATAAAGCGAAAAAGTCACTATTATTTCATATGATCTTTAAATCACAGGCTAACATTTGTTTTATTCAAGAGACCCATATTTCACGTATTGATTGGAATAGAGTTAAAAAAAAAAATGGATCAAAAAGATTATAGCTTCAGGTGACTCATCTAACTCCAGAGGTGTAGCTATAATCATTAAACAAAAATTCATTGGGAATATTATTGATGAGAAATTTGATGATGAGGGAGGTGGTGCTTATTTACGCTTCTATTGCTGGTTTGGACAAACCCTTATTAATTTTAAATCTATATGGCCCATGTAATTCACAACATTTGTTCATTTTAAAATTTACAATATTCTTGCATCCTATAAGGATCATCATATTATAGTGGGTGGTGACTGGAATGCAGTTATAAACCCTGTAATTGATCGTTCAGCTCCACTGTCACCTATAATCTTCAATCTACTCTGGCTATAAATGATTTGATGACAGAATATAATTTAATAGATCCCTCCGCACTGTTAAAAATATAAACAAGAATGATATATATATACTTATTATTCTAAGTGCTATCATTCGTGGTCCAGATTAGACTTCTTTCTAATTTCAGATTATATTTCAAAATATATTGTGGACTTTACTACAGAACCCAGATTCTTTTCGGATCACTCAAGAATTTCACTAAAATTGAACATAAAACCCAATATCAAAAATAAAACTATGTTTAATAAGTGGACCTTAAATAATAACTTATTGTCAAATGAAGATATTTGCAAACAAGCTTCAGAAATCCTAAATGAAATGGTGAATAGTCTTGAATCATCAGACATTCCTTATGACATACAATGGGCTGCATGTAAAGCAAGATTAAGAGGTTTATTTATTAGTAAAGCTGTTTTTCAAAAACAATACTTTAAGAAAGAGGAATTCTTAAAATCAAGAATTTCTTTGTTGGAAAATCATCTTAGTCTGAACTATGATGCTACTTTAGAAAAACAAATTTTTGATTGTCAGAAAGATTTAATTCTGCTTCACCAAAATAACCTTTCCTTAGCTGAACAAAAGCTACTTGCTTCATATTCAGAGTGGGCCCAGGTTCCATCTAAATTGTTAGCGAGAATTATTAAAGTTAACTTCAGAAATCCAAATATTACATCTTTATCTTATAATAACAGATTATATAATACTGATGAAGAGATTATTCAACTTTTCACCTCTCTTTACACTGAGTTATATTCAGGTTCTTCTAATTCTGTTAAAGATAATCACTCAAAACTCTTTTTAGACTCTTTGCAGTTCCCTAAACTTAATGATAATCAGCAAAACTACTTTCTACCCTATATCGGTACAAGAAATCTCGGATTCAATAGATAATCTTAAATTGGGTAAATCTCCGGGACCTGATGGTTTTACTCCAGAATTTTTCAAAACTTTCAAATTGGTAGTTCTTCCCTTTCTATTTAAAGTTTACAATCATATAAGAGTTAATGATATCTCAGATATTCATTGGAACACATCCAAAACCATTCTAATTCTAAAAAATAATAAAGATAAATCTGACCCAGTAAATTATAGACCCATTTCTTTAATTAACGTGGATAGTAAGATTCTGTCATCTATTCTGGCTAACAGATTGAAACGGATTTTACCCTCAATTATCTCGTCAGATCAATCAGGTTTTATGTCTCAGAGACATGCTTGGGATAATACTCTATCTTTAGAGACTATACTTCATCTCATTAAGAAAATCCAAACCCTATATATGCTTTGATTATAGATGCATCAAATGCCTTTGACAGAGTATGTTGGAACTTTCTATTTCAAACTATGTTATGTTTTAATATTCCCTTATTCTTTATAAATTTTTTAAAAGTTTTATACAAGAATATGTTTACTAGACTATACATTAATGGTCAATTTTCTGCTCCGATAAAGATCACTAAAGGAACAAGACAGGGTTGTCCATTGTCCCCTTTTCTTTTCAACATTTACTTAGAACCTTTGCTATTGTTTATTACTCAAAATACCTTTCATAACATCCCTAGAATTCTTAATACTAATATTCATTTCTCTGCTTTTGCGGATGATTTAGTAATCTACTTTCAAACTCCATTATCTGATTACAGAAAAATAATGAATTCTATTGATTATTTTTCTTTGGTTTCCAACTATCTTTTAAATTCTACAAAACTCATATTTTTCCCTTAAATCATTTAGCACACAAATTTTTTTGTTTCCAGGCGAGCATTTTCAGTTTACTTATAATATAAAATATTTAGGAATCAATTTAGAACACAATAATAAATCTTCCTTTCAAAATAATATTAATAAATTATGGAACTCTATATTGTCTGATATGGACAGATGGAAGCATCTAAACCTTTCATTTCTTTCAAGGGTGGCCATTATTAAAATGAATATTCTGCCTAAATTTCTTTACCAATTCTCATCATCTGATCAGATAATTTCAAAAATTTTTTGAGTCTGTAAATAAAGCTTTGGCAAAATTCATATGGTTCCCTAAATCTGTTAGAATTTCCTATTCTAGATTGGCATTTTCGAAGGACAAGGGAGGTTTGGGTTTACCTAATCTTTATCTCTATTATTTGATTGTCTCATCCAATAAACTTCTTACTATCTCTAAATTCAATAACACTTCTTATCCAAATCACTCTTTATGGATAAAATTATGGTATAATTATGTCATTTCTAATAATTTAAATCCTGAAGCTATTCCCTTTATCTCTCTGGATAGTTTATTTATTAAAAATATATCTACAGTATTTAAACAAAAGATTAGAGATTTCCAAACCTTACTCAAAATGTGTAAACTAGAAAAGATCTCGCACCATGTTCAGCCAATTCATCTAAACCCAAATATATTATTGGACAATAAACTTTTGAACTTAACAAACTATCCTTTAATTAAAGATCTAAAAGTAGGAGATGCTTTGAAATATCTTGACTTGCCTTTATCTGACTGGCGTAAGTTATTGAAAGTAAACTGGAATTACTCACCAATTCTTACACAACTAAGAGCAATAATTAAAAACAAATTTGTATCTCTGGTCCCCATAGACTCACAATTGAAAAACCTTAACACGATTATCAAAATACTTTCATCATCTGATAAAATGCTCTCAAACTCATATAAATTAATTAATTCTTTAATGATGGACCACAACTGTCTTTTATCTAATGTTTGGTTGAATTATAATTCCCAATTGTCAGAATCTCAGAAAGTCCTGGCTATTAAACACACTAAGGAATTTATCCGTTTTAAAAAATTAGCATACACACAATTAATGATTAATAATGATGCCTACTTTACCCCAATCAAATTAAACAAATTTAACCCAAATAAGTCCCCTTCGTGTTCATGCTGTTCTCATCCCCAAGCAGACCTCCTTCATATTCTATGGTATTGTCATTTTTCTCACAGATTGTGGACATCTTTGAAAGTCAGACTGCAGAAAATGAGATATCAAAAATCCACGTTGACGTGGGAATTTGCTATTCTACATATTCCATTGATTCATCTTTCAAAAGTTAATATTCATGTTATCATTTTTATTTGCTCATTACTAAAACTTTATATAATACAAAATTGGATTGATCGTTCTAAATTAAAATGGGTTACTTTCCAGAAAATGGCTTTTAAATTTATTGATGCTCAAAGATACTTAGGTGGAAGTCAAAAAAAAAAAAAGCTATTAGAAAGGTTGTGTTAGAAAAGGTTCTAAACATATTAAATAGTTAATGTTAAATATTTTTTTTTTTTCTCTCAGGTTGCCTAACTTGTATATAGTGTACATATGGTGTATGTTTTATTTCTAAATAACTTATCAAAATCTCATGAAGGTTGTTATCACTAGATGAATTGTTATATGTTCATTTATGCCTTCTTGTTATGTATAATCTTTTAATTGTCTTGCTATTCATATAATTAATAAAAAAGTTTTTGAGAAAAAAAAAAAATCCTCTGGCCACTGAGACAAGGCACACAGATAAAAATCCTGTATACCCAGAGGCACCAACAAAGCATACTCAGGGTAATTAAACCTTGAGAAAAATTTCCTGTAGCCACAGGAAAACAGGCACACAGAGGTAAGCATCCTGTCACCAGCAAGGCAGCATCCTGAAACAGGAGATGTTAAAAGATTGAAGCACCACTATATGAATTCCTTATCCATTACAAATGTTTTTGCCTATTCAGGTCAGATTTGGATACCATGCATCCTCATTTATGAAGCAGAAAGACCGTAGAGGATAAAAGCTTTCCTCCATTTGGGAGATAAAAAAGAAGCTATGTCTTACCATAACATTCCACCTGTATTGTTGATCCACGTTCAGTCATTACGCATGGGTATCGGTTCCGAGCTCGGAACAGAGCCAGCCATTTTCCAAGCTCGCGTCAGCTTCAAACTCTCAAGCTAAACTCTTACCCACAATCCCCCTCTCCCTGTTACCTCAGACTGAGTTTGCAAATCAAAAAGGTAGAGGCTACCTCTGGTCAAATAACCTAAGAGAACCGGATGGTGAAATCCACTAGAAACCACAGGAGGGGGAAGGAGGGAGGGTCGTAATGACTGAACGAGGATCAACAATACAGATGGAACATTATGGTAAGACATAACTTCTTTATCTGATAGTTAATCCTCGTTCATTCCTTACACATGGGACAGAGTCCCCAGCTACCTCTATTCCTGAGAGGCTCTCATGGAAGGATATTCCTGAGCACCATAGAACAGAAAGATGCTCTTCCCCTGAAGGCCAAATCCAATTTGTAATGATTGATGAAGGTATGAGGCGTAGCCCAAGTTGCAGCTGCACAGATGTCATGTAGAAGCTCTGGCATGGAAGGCAGCATAAGTTGCCACCGACCTTGTTGAATGAGCTTTCATAGTAGTAGGCAACGAGATATTACGCTGTGTATAAATAAAGGTCATGCAGTCCTTCAGCCATCTAGCTAATGTGACCTTAGCAACAGCAGATCCTAATCTAGGTCCAGAAAAGGCAAAAAATAACTGGTCAGATTTGCAAAAGAGTTTAGTCCTGTTCAAGTAAAAATGGATTTGCCTGTGTATATCTAGGGTTTGTAGGCAATACTCTTCTCTATTTGAATGATTGGGAAAGAAAACTGGCAATTCAATGGCTTGATTAATGAACATTTCAGAGATCACTTTAGGCAGAAATGATGGATTAATTCTCAGAGACACTCTCTCTCTATGAAAAATCAAGTATGGACTCTTGAAACATAAAGCTTGAAGTTCAGAAATACGTCTGGCAGAAGTAATAGCGACCAAAAACAACGTTTTCCATGACAAATACGTGAGGTCGCAAGAAGAGGCTGGTTCGAAAGGTGACACTGTCAAAGCTTGTAGAACTAACGATGAATCCCATGGTTGAATAGGTTCTCTAAAAGGTGGCTACAGATGAGTCACACCTTTTATGAAGGTCTTGCACAATTTATGGGACATAAGAGAGGAATCTTGGACACCCTCATGAAAATTAGAAATTGCAGCCAGATGAACTCTAATGGTAGAGGCCGATAAACCCGAATGAAACAGGTCGGCCATATAGTCTAGTATTATTGACACTGGTGCTGAAAAGGGGTCTACTTGTTTATCTTTCAGCCAACTGGTAAATCTTTTCCACTTGCTCAGATAAGTAATTCTAGTGGAAGACTTATGAGAAGCAATGAGAATATCACGTACTGTTAAAGAAAGATCATTCTGCCTGGAAATCAAGGGAATTGGAGTAGCCAAGCCGTGAGGTTCAGGCTGTTCAAGTTGGGATGAATCAGGTTCTGTGGATGTGAGAACAACTCCAGGGTTGGATGGAGAATCCATGGTCGATCTAGTAGATGAGGCCAAAGGAAGGGGAGCCAAATCTGTGCTATGAGGATCACCTTGCTCTTCAACCGACGGGCTTTCTTCAGAAATTGGGGAATGAGGGGAAAGGGTGGAAATGCGTAAAGAAGACCAGAGGGCCAATCGTAGACTAGAGCGTCCCTGGGTGACTGTCCCGGAGGGGGAATCAGGGTGAAGTAGTTGCTGCATTTGTAGTTGGTCGGGGATGCAAAGAGGTTGCAGCAAGGACGGCTGCAGCGGTGGAAGATCTCCGCCGCTATCAAGGGATTGAGGGACCACTCGTGAGGTTGAAGAATGCACCTGCTGAGTCTGTCTGCTATCACGTTGGAACTCCAGGGAATGTGCGTTGCTAGATGAAAACGGTTGGTAGCCATCGCCCATTGCCATATCCTCATGGCCTCTTGACAAAGGGGGTAAGATTTGGTTCCACCTTGCTTGTTGATGTACCAGACCACCGCCATGTTGTCTGATTGAATCGCAATTGTCTAAGATGGCAGCAGGGGATGGAATGCTTGCAACGCCAGAAGCACCGCCCTCAGCTCTAGAACATTTATATGCAGATGGGCCTCCAGTTGGGACCAAGTGCCTTGGACTGTCTGTCCCTGACATAGCCCCCCCACACCACCAGGGAGGTGTCCATGGTCACTGTGGCCTTGGGTTGCTGGGGGGAGAAGGGATGAGACCATTGTAAGAGATTGTGTGTCATCCAGCAATTTAAATCCTGTTTGCACCTGTGGGTTACACGAATCATAGCTAAAAGAGGATGCTGAAAAGGATACCATTGGGTGAGCAGAAGCCATTGTAGAAGCCTCATGTGAAACCTGGCCAGGGGAACAATGGTGATGGAGGCTGCCATGGAACCCAACAGTTGTAGAACCGAGTGAGCCGTGGATTTTTCCTTTGAAAGGATTGGAATTAGTTGTTGCTTTATCCTTAGAATTCTGTGCTCTGGAATAGCAGCCCTGCAGTTTTTTGTGTCCAAGATAACCCCTATGAATTCTGTCAACTGAGATGGGGTGAGATTGGATTTCTGCCTAAGAGACAATAAAATATGAACTTTTCTGACAGAAAAGTAATTTGTAAAGCAATTAAACAACAATTAACTGTACTTAGCTCAAGAGAAGTAGCTTGACACGACTGGATGGCAATGCGGCAAAAGAAATCTGAGGTAACAGGGAGAGGGGGATTGTGGGTAAGAGTTTAGCTCGAGAGTTTGAAGCTGACGCGAGCTTGGAAAATGGCCGACTCGGTTCCGAGCTCATGCATAAGGAATGAATGAGGATTAACAATATCAGATCAATGGTTCTATGGCTTTCCTTTACGAATGTCCCAACTAACTTGGGGCTATGAGACTCTTCTAAGGAAGAATCCAAAATTCTGCCTAAGACAGGATTCCCCATAAATTCCTTGCTGTAACCCCTGGACATAATCCTCCTTACCCACTAATGTTGCATCATTTGAACATATTCAGTGCAAAATAAAAAAATGTTCCCTCCTATTGGCACCAAATCATGAGATGAGAGGGGCAAAGGATCAAGAGACAGTTTTATGTCTGTTTATGGAGAATCCATGACTTTTGCTTTCTTAGTGTCTTCTACCACTTGCTTATTAGTCCACTGATTCTTGTTATGAAATGTCCAATTTAATTTATTTGGGTTTTATTATATTGCTTTGTCTGTAGATGCATAACTAATCAAATAATTAGGTTTTGTTTTCACATGGGTGGCACAGTGGTACAGCAAGTAGCATTGATGCCTCCATTTTCATTCTCAAGTGGGGTGCCTTCTTTGTGGAGTCTGCATGTCCTCCTTGTGTTTATGTGGGTTTCCTATACGTATTTAATTTTTCTTCCACTTTCAAAAGACTTGTAGCAGGCAGATTGGCGAATATAATTTGTCTCTAGGTGTGCAGTGTGTGTGTGTGTGTGTGTATGTGTGTAATATAGAAGAAAGGCCTGGCAATCAACTTACATTCCCAACTTGCCTAGTAAAGCCTGTGGACAGTGGTGGCTATTCACAGGGTCACTGGAGCAGGCAGATGTGAATCTATGTGACCTGTAAACCTGGATGGATGAAACCAAAAATAATGTTCATCTGTTCATAGTCTCCCCTATCTCTTTCAGTCTCAAGAATCTCTCCAGTCCAGCTGGAGAATCTGGGTATCATGAGGCAATGTTACAACTGCCTCATGTACACAGACAGCCCTCTCCTCCTACCACAAAACACTAACATATGTGAGAGATGCAATTATACAGCCAAACTGGAGGCTAAGGTCTCTCCACCCAAGACTGGAACAGACCATCATGAGGAGAAGGTTAACACTTGCACCACACCTCCAGCTTCACACAGACCTACTAAACCAGCACTAGCAAAAATACAGATAAATACACAAAATCATACTCGGAGGCTCTAAATAAAAACTTGCAAAAGCATCAGAGAGCTCCAAACCAGACACCCACAAAACCTGCACCTCCTGTCACAAACCAGACAACACATAAAACACAAAATCAATGTGTCGCACAATCACAGCCCTTAAGGCGAAATAACATGCCTAACACACTAGTAAAAGGTGACTCAATAGTCAGGCACACTGACGCTCCACTCACTAGGCTGGACAAGTAGAAGGTTATTTCAGGCACACTGACACTTCACTCACTAGGCTGGACAAGGAGAAGGTTACTGTTAGCTGCTTATCGGGAGCCAGAATCTGCCACATAACACAAGCACTCAGGTCACTCCAGAACAAGTACAAATATGACTCTGTCATTGTTCATGTTGGTGTGAATGACCTGAGACGTACCTCCCTGGACTACATGAAAAGAGACATGGAAGAGTTCTCTGATCATGTAGCCCAGGCGGGTATGACCCTGACCCTGAGTAGCATCCTGCCCTCACCAAGAATGATACCTCAGTATAAAGAAAAAATGATAAATTTCAACAATTGGCTAAGCTTCTGGTGTCATTCAAAGGGGATCCAGTGTCTGTCAGCCTGGGATGACATGCTCGACAATCCGCGTTGCTTCGCAAGAGACGGCTTGCACCTGTCACCCCTTGGCTTTCGAATACTGGCCAAGGCTCTTGCTGCCCCCATAGTGCCTTTTTTAGGCAAGGCACAAAATTCAAACCCACCACCGTAAACAGCACAAGTAAAAAAATGAGGGTTATGCTACTCAACGCCAGGAGTTTAAATCTAAAAATGCATGCGCTCGAAGCACTCCTAAGTATGGGGAACGTCGACATCTGTGCAGTAACTGAAACCTGGTTCAAGTCTCCAGAGAGCACTCCAGCACTACGGGGCTACAACTCATACCACACATTTCGGCCACAGAACACGGACCAAGACACAAAAGGCGGGGGTGTATCCATACTCATCAAGGATACCTACACCTCCAGGTTAGTGGCGCAGCATGATACCTCTGAGATCATCCATGTGCAACTAACATCAAGCAAATCTGCAATGCAAATTGTGGCCTGCTACAGATCACCCTCCATGACCCAGGACCACCACTCCGCCTTTCTGGAGACACTGGAAAACATGAAGGTCCTACTGAACACCCTGATATTGGGCAATTTCAATTACACACTAAATAAGCGAAAGAAGCAGAGCAGTCCAACGATAAACCATGCAAGAATGAATTAACGTATCACAAATTCAATTACCCTACCATTAACTGGGAAAACTACTAGAGTACAAACTCCCAAGCTCAGCCTTTCCTGGAATTTATCAAATCAAATGCCCTGGATCAGCTGGTAAACTCCCCTACCAGAGGCCACAACATATTGGACCTGGTCATCACCAACATGGGCGACAGGTGTTCCATACCAGAGGTCAACCCGTCACTGGTTAGATCAGGCCATAAACTGATCACCCTGGATGTCCACACCCTACAACCACCCCCAAACCAAGGAAACCACAGTGAAAAACTTTTCTAAAGCAAACTTCACCTTACTTAAGGCAGAGGTGGTAAGTTTCACAGCCACCACGCTAAAGGATAACACTGCCCAAGATGCAGAATCCTTTACAATTGCACTCTATGGGCACCTACAAGGATGCATGGATCGTGCCATCCCTAGCAAAACCAAGACTCACTCCCCTAAGTGAAGGAAACCAGTCTGGTGGACCCCTGCCATAAACAGGTTATACAACAGGAGGAGGAAACTAGTTCAGAAGAAAAGCAAATCCCAAGAAGGAAAGACATCCCTGATCAATATCAGTAAGAAACTAAGGTCCCTCATAAAATTATCCAAGGCTAACTTTGAAAGAAAAATAGCCAAGGATTCGAAAGATAACCACAAAGCCTTCTTTAGCTATGTCAAGAATCTAGGTGGCAACTCACAGATATGCTCTGAGCTAGTGCAAAATAGCACAAAACATACTGAACCTACTGATATTGCCAACATCCTGGCAGATAGATTCAGTTCAAACTTCACCTCCCTCTCACCTTCAAAAGGGCCCACAACAATACCGGAAAAGTGTAGTGTCCCGGAAATCACAAAAGCACAGGTGAAAATAGACCTTTCAAAAGCCAAAAACACAGTATCAATGGGGCCAGATGGTGTCCCAAGCTGCATCTTGCACGAACTACAAAACAAACTAACCCCCCACCTAAACACGCTGTTCAGCCTCAGCCTCTCCACAGGCTATGTGCCCATAGAATTGTGCACAGCAACGGTTATTCCACTCCACAAAGGAGGGGCCACAACTGACCCTGGTAACTATCGCCCCATAAGCCTGACTAGCCTGGTCTGCAAGGCTATCATCATGGAACTCATTAACAAAGACATTGGGAACCTCCAAACACTTGACCCGACCCAGTTTGGCTTTGTTAAGGGCAGATCATGCCTACTAAACCTGGTTGGACTTCTTCGAGACCGTCACCAAGGCCATAGATGAGGGAAAGGTGGTTCACATAGCCTACCTTGATCTCGCCAAGGCATTCGACACCATTACTCACTCGGGTATTATAGAAAAACTCACCAGCCTGAACATAATCCCCTACGTCACAAGATGGGTTGCCAACTGGCTTACAGACAGAACTCACACGGTAAGAACAGCAGGCTCCAGGTCCGACTCTAAACCAGTCACAAGTGGTGTCCCGCAAGGCTCGGTTCTGGGACCCCTACCGTTCGGCATATATTTCTCAGAAGTACAGTCAAACACAGGAGGACTATGGCTAATCAAGTTCGCTGATGACTGCAAACTGGGAGCCATAACTGACTCTCCGGCTGACACAAACATCCTTCAAAAAGGCCTTACTGAAACAGGCACCTGGTGTCAAAGTCATGGCCTCAAGCTAAATGCCAAAAAATGCGCAGTCATCCCATTTGGGAAAAACAAAACACCCACGAATTACCACATGGGCGGCAGCCCCCTTAATACAGAAAAGGTAATAAGAGATCTGGGGACCCAGGTAGATAGTAATCTCTCTTTTGACAATCATATTGCCAAAGTAGTTAGGAAATCCTTCTATGTGGCCCATCTAATTACTAAGGGGTTCGCATCTAGAAATAAAGAAGTTATAGTGCCCCTCTACTCGTCACTCATCAGACCCATCACAGAGTACAATGCCCCATTTGAGATGTACCTCACAAGACACTTCCAACAGCTGGAAAGACCACAAAAGCACCTCACCAAGAGGATTACTGGCCTCAAACATATGCCCTATGCAGCCCGACTGAAAAAACTCCGGCTGTACTCAGTGGCATATCACTTACTCAGAGGTGATCTCTGCCTGACTTACAAAGCCATGTCGAACTCAGAATTGATGGACATGCTCCACCTAAAGAAATCCAAGTCACTGCGAGCCATGCGATCTAGTGAGCTAAACCTTGCTACAACAATAAATAGAACATGCTGGAGGGATAGATTCTTGTCACAGAGACTCCCCATGCTTTGGAACAAAATTCCTAACTACATTAGGCAGAGCCCCTCACTAACACTCTTCAAGAGAAGCCTTGACGAGTGGATGGGTAACAGAAAATACACCCCTGGGATCACTTCATTGGTTCTGCTTGTCAGAGGCTCAGTTAATTAATCAATGGGTCGGCGAAAGCTGACACTCTGGCTAAGCTTATTAATGCCATCGGGCAGATAGCCTAGTACCTACCTATGAACCTATATCTGTAGTCATAAAAAATAAAACGTCCTTGTCAAGATCAGCATTCAAAAGACTAGCTTTAACAGTATCAAGGAAATGGTGAGATCCTAATCAGGAGAATCTCTACAGCAATATCTTATATATAGCCAATGTGAAAGAGGCATCTTTGTAGTCATAAATGGATTTTATTAAGAGAGTATATATCTCTTCAGGTCAGGTTTTTGAAAATTTGTTTCAAGAATTAAGACTACGTGCTGGGTAACTTAATATTGACTGTGACTCATCAGTCCTAAAAACTTTTAACCAGATGAGTCTGGAAGTTAAAAACACAGACTGATGAGAAATGGGCAATACACCACAGGCTGACTAGATATGGTGTCCAGTACACTGACAGCAACCATGTCTGGAACCCAAAAAGTCTTCTGGAATGAAAAATAATGCTTATACCTCCACTGCCTAGGCTGCAATGCCCAAGAAATCGGAGGAGACAACATAAGAAAAATGTAATGGATATGTGAATGCTTGTCACTGGTGCAGAACTCAGTAGCCTAGCTACTGTGAAAGGCATGTTGCTAACTGTTGTATGATTTAAAAAGGTTGCATTACAAGTTTATTAGCCTTATAAATCTTGGGTACCCCCTCTACCTTCATGGGTTGCTTGCCTAGTATCAGCCATCCTGTGCCCTATGGTTGGTCAGCGTGTGTCTGTGATTCCAGGGGTTCAGTTATAAACTTCATGTAATCATTCCTTCACATATCAGGAACTACACCTTTACAACTTGCTGGCTGAGGAAGTCCCCAGTGCTCAGTAGCTAGCTTTAAGTGGTCACTCAAGACTTATTTGAGTTGCCAAATAAGAATTAATCTCTTGCTGGTTAGCCTTGACATAAACTCTGTTATTTGGTTTTGTGTCATGTTTCATTACTTTTATAATTGTTGTTTTATCATGTTATTACTTTTTATTAATTTATATGCATATTTATTTATGAAACACCTAGGTTTATAAACATGAAGCTATCCAAGATATTGGTGTCCCAACAGCAGAGCTGTATAATGAAGGGTGATACTCTGGTAGTGAAGGTGTGACCAAAGTTATGGGAGCTGCAGGGACAGCCCAGAAGCGATGTTTAGAACCTGGCAGTAACTGGGAGACAAAGGCCTCATTTGCTATCTATTTATTTATCTGTATATGGTTACCAGGAAATTTTGATTACATCATGCTAAACTCCTTTTTAGCAGAGGCCCAGGGAGAAAAGCTCCACAAGGCATATTTAATGGGAGAAAATTTTACAAATTTGTGGGTACTAACAATATTTGAAGTATAGTGGTTACAGATTTAACATAGACGTGAAAGTAGTGTGTCTGTGTGTGTGTATATATACACACACACACATACATACACACATAGATTAGATATACACACACACACACACACATATATATATATATATATATATATATATATATATATATATAAAATGCATAAAGGTAATTAATATCAATAGTTACAGCACTGCAGTATAAGAGTAAACATCAGATGAAGATAAAATACATCCATTGTAAATAGGGTGGCAATTCAGTAACAAAAGGAGGTAATCCGAAAACAAATTTGTATCAGCAATTGCAGCAATACTCCCAGAAGAAATATTAAAAGAGAAAAGTATATTCACTATAAATAGGTTGGCATTAAGTTGTCACATAAGGAGAGGTTAGATAAAGCCATATCAGCATATACTTCAGCTATAAAGAGAAATCCACTGTAACAAGGGTGGTAAGCAATAAGGCATAAGGAAAAACTTGGTTAAGCAGCTGCATAGATATTACAGATGAAATTATAAACAAAATTAAACTAGAAGTGATATAATATAAGTCATATGTGCGTGACAAGTGCACTTGTTGAAGGAAAAGCCAAAAAAAGGAAGATTGCAGTGAGGAACAAAGTAGCTAGGGTAAGCCAGCTGTTAAAGAGCGGGAACAGGAGCACAAGAAGAGAAAGAGACCTCGGCTTTCCCAGTACACTGCTTTGTTGAACCTTCTGGAAAATTCTACAATGAATTACAAGGAAGCTGTCCAAGCAGCAGGTGTGGTAGCCAGTCCTGAAAGGAAGGCTGATCAAGAGATGATCCAAGCATGGGACCTCTGGTCTAATAACCACCAGAAAAGACTTGGGCTTCATGCAATAACAGCCTGCTCTAGTGACTGGTCAAAGTGTGACCCAGGACACATTCTGCACAGCCTTATTTGTAGAATTTTCCTGAAACTTTTCTAGTGTTTTCTAACTAGGTCTGTTTTGCTTTTAACTTTTGCAGTTCTAGCTTACCAATAAAGTGAAAAACAAATAATGGCACACTTGGAACTATTATCTTTCACTAACAGCTCCATATAGCTTAGTCAGGAAATGATTATGTTGATTCATCAATGTGAGAGAAAAAACACTTCATAAAAACGTCATCACAGAAAATGAGTGTGCTTAAAAATCACTCTACTAAATTATAGATCTAAATGAAAATATCTTAAAATTCAAAAAAATCATTTAAGTGACAATATTAACATGAACAAAACTACATGTTTAAAAAGAAACTTAAAACCAATAGGATTTTGTAGGTAGAAAAAAATGCTGAAACATTGCATCTGTAGGCCATGCTACACAATCCTTAATACCTTTAAAATAAATATCTTAATTATATTCAAGTCCACAGGGAAAAAAATCACCAGAGATAAAGGCTGTAGTAATTTATATAAAAAAAAGAAATATATATATATATATATATATATATATATATATATATATATATATATATACACACAAGCATTGGAATTAAAAACAGTTTAATAATAAAAAGCAACCAGTATAGCACAGAAGAGTAATAACCATAAAGGACTGGCCTGAAGTTTACTAAAGATTTCCTGCTGTGAAATGAGGAAGTCTCTAACTTAACTGTCAGAAAATGAACTAAGGCTGTTAGGATATCTTAAGCCTTTTCGATTAGTAGAATACACCTGTCAGCTAGGCTCAGTAAAGCTACACCCCCTGCTATTCCTAAAAGATAGCTCAGCTTTGGAATACAGGACAGTGAGTTTTTTTTTCTTTCTTTCTTTGGCCTTACGATCTGCCAATCATCATTCTCTCCTGGCCAATCAACCCATTCATTCAGCATAACTGTGAAGATTGACCAGAAAGCATCAGTATTCAGACAGCCATCAGGAGTGGTTTGAGATTTTCCATATGTTGTCCTATCCCCTGCACACACCCAGAAAAACACCAAGGAAGGGATATGCAAAAGACTGCAGAGAAGGGTGTCCACTCACTTCCATAACAGGTGTTTCCTCCAAGGTACCCTCGCCCCTCATCTTCAGATACAAGTAGTAGTTTCCTCTCTCTCTCTTCATTAGGAGAATCTCACCACTCTGTGTGCATCAGAGTGCATGCATCCTTCCCCATTCCACCCCCTTGGGAAGGCACATGGGCCATGTCTCCTCACCCCTGCTCCTCCCTGCCTGGCTCTTCCAGTCCTGGGACAACTAATCAAACTCCATTTGCCTGAGTTACAGTCTGGACTACCTCCTCTGTGCCATGGAGCCATGCTCCTGTCTAGTGAGTGAACACACCAGAGATGACTAACCCATAAATCCTTTGGAATGCATATACTATTAAACGTGAACATCTATTATAATCCAATCTAGCACTGCTATATCTTGGAGAGAAAAAAAAGCAGCTTTTACAGTCTTGGGAGTAAAGATGGCATTTTGGGAAAGCAATTCCTTCAGATCTTTATGCAGCTTTGAGTAACTGTTTTCAGAGAAACCACTTTTGAACTGTTAGTTTTGTTGAATTATATGCTGCCCATATAAAACATAATAAGAGTAAGGTGGGGCCACTAAACAAATTTAATCATTTGAAAACTTAACAGTATCATATGTTTATTTAGAAAACATGCTAAATAATACAATTCAGAATGTAATACATTCTGTTCCTCTTATAACAATAAATTAAAAGCATGGAAAAATCAAAATATATACATAAAGACATTTTTTCTTGCCGGATGTACTTTAAAACACATTATAATCACTTTAGTGCATTGTGACACATTTCAAAATATGAAAAAAAATATATATATGAGAGTATTTAGTGTGCACTTCAGAGCTCATGCATCTGGAAAACATTCTGCCAAACTTCAAAGTAATCGGAAAATTAAATGTCATAAAATGACCGATTTGAAAAGACCATAGAGTAAACACTAATTTCTTTAGGAACATAATGGATACAAATGAGTTATGTATTTACCATAACAATAGGTCTGTACTGTCTTCTTTTCATCTGGTTCAACATGTGGGTTGTTGGATCCAGCTGGATTTGACTATGGCGCCTTATACAAAAGCTTTGGATCTGAGCACACTGACTCCTCCCCTACCCTCAATTCCTCTCTCCTGCTTTATTACCTCAGATCGAGTTTGCTCACTTAACCACATCATAATACATATATATATATATATATATATATATATATATACACACACACACACACACACACACACACACATATATATATATATATATATATATATATATATATATATATATATAATAGAAAAAAACACTATGGTGTGAGAGATACAAGGGGTCAAAAGTAGCAACGGATTCACCAATAAGTGCCTCTCACCATTTACTCGCCATAACGAAATGTTCGAAATGTTAGCAGCTTACTAAAATAAAATTCCTCACTTCCTGGACTTCGCTTGAACAAAACAGTTTATTCACAGCCAAACAACACTAGTGAAGTGAACGAAAACAAGTAAAATCCAATCAAAATAATCGAAAAAATGAAGTAATTGTACTTAATAGAGTTAAGCAATTTTTCAGATACAAGGGATCAGACATGGTCCACAAGAGATCTGGCCGACCCGTAGAAGTACAATGACAATTTGGTAGAATGATATAGGGAGGGGAGCTGAACCAGATACAAAGAAGAAAACATGGAGCAATCATTATGGTGAGTACATAACTTTTATATCAAGTGTCTTTTTTCATCTGATTCATGTGGGACAGATTCCCAAGCTACCTGACAGGGACCTGGGTGGACTCAAGGAAGGAGACTTCTGAGTATGGCAGCCATAAGATGTGCGAGTCTTGAACTGCACATCTAATTTTTAGTGAGATATATGAGTTGGGGATCAAGTTGCTGCTGCGCATATACCACCGATAGGTACTCATTTTGTAAATGCTTTAGGGGTTGCCATAGCTCTGCAGATTGTGCCTTCAGCTTTGACTGTAAAGATTTACTCTGTGAATCACATACAATTTAAATACAATTTGCTAGCCAAATTCAGAGAGTTACCTTAGATACTGATTTCCCCATCTCTTCCTTGTAGAAGGATGTAAACAATCCAATTTTCTGAAAGTTTTAGTACGATGGAGGTAGAGCCTAAGTTGACTGTGCACATCTCGTGTGTGCAAAGGGGTTCCCTTTAAATCAGAGAATGCTTAAAATAGCGAATGCTGACTTATTGAACCATTAAGAGCAAAACCCAAAAATCCCAAAGACACGGGCTGTTTTCTGGACTTTGCCATTTCCTCCACTGTGGTGCGATGTCGGAGTTGGTATATTTAAGTGGGGGGGGGTGTGGGGGCACAGGCCCCCACTTTATTTTGTGTTTTGAACCTTTTTTTTTTTTTTTTTTTTTGTGGAACATCTTTTTTTTCCCCCTGGGAAATGGATCTCCGATGTCAGGTTCCTTCCAGGCTTTCTGACTAATGAGGTTGACTAAGGCATCTCGGAGAAAAAAACACATAGGATGTTGAAGGACTGAGCCAAAAATCTTCAAGAAACACTTATTCATCTGAAGAAAGAGTTTCAGAGGACTCCCCCCATTTCATCAATTTGAGGATGTCTCCTTATCCTGTTTCTTCTCTCAGAAAGGGGAAGAGGTGGATGCCTTCAGGTCCAAAGTCATTTTGGACCCAGTCTGCGAGCTAAGAGGGCCTTTCAAAATTATTTTTTTCTCTTCTCCCCTGAAGGGCTCTGGTGCCAAATGCAGCACAAATGAAAAAATCCTGTAAGTGGGAAGGCCTCAAACAGTAGACACACTGCAAGTGTGAGTCTTGAAGGGCTATGTTATGCTCACAAGATGGTCACTTTTTAAAACCTAGTGACATCATTATAACTATAAAGATGTATATATGTATATACATGCATACATATTTGTGTCTTTCGGCTTTTCCCGGTTAGGGGTTGCCACAGCAGAACTCCGGTCCGCTAATGATTGGCAGTAGATTTATACATGCTGGCTTGCCAGGCCTAATGCACAACCTTCACTGAAGGAACGCCCATTCACGCATGTTGCCACACAGAAGATGCTCTAACTGAGAATCGAACGGGCAACGTCTAACTGTGAGGTGACAACGCTACCGCAGCACCACCACTGCAGCATTATATACATACATACACACACACACACACACATATATATATATATATATATATATATATATATAAAAAACAAAAACTGTTAATACTTATCTAATAACCATCTGACTAACTAACTTAAAGCTATATATCTCCATCCATCCATTCATCCTCAACCCCTTTTTCCCATTTTGCACATGGGCTCGGGATGTCACTTACAACAGCGACAATTATCTTGAGGCAAAGTTTACACCACTGAGTGGCTAGCCTTGCCGTGGTAGTTAATCTGTACCAATCACTTACACCTACGACCAATTCGGGTGTTCAATATATATCTACACATTTATAAACACACACTGGTAGTAACTATTTCAAAAAAAATTTGAAAAATGCACTTGTCTATCTTAAACAACTGTTAATACCCTAACACTACTCTAGCTATCAAAGAATTCTGAAAAGGGGGGATACGTTTTCATTTATCATGAAGAACGATGGCACTATCGGTCCACACATCCAGTTTAGCCAGGTGGAAAATGAGATCCGAGGTAATTCAGTCAGAAGAGGGGAATTATGGATAGGGGAGTAGTCAGAGCTCTCAGATCCAAGCCTTTGGTATAAGGTGCCGAGGTCAGATATGGCCAGATCTGACAACCCACACATTGAATAACATACAAAAAAGACAACATCATATCAAGTATTATCTGTTTTTTTGTTGTGGTGAGGAAATTAAACAACTGAGCTCATGTGTACATATTACTAAACTCGTAGCCTGAAAATTAAAAAAAAATCTAAAGAAGCCATGGCCACTATTACAATAAAGGAACTCAGAGAAAAGTTTAAATCTTATTGTAAAACATACATCAAGAACTATGAAGGAAGTATCTCACTTCCTCCAGCTGTCCGTTTGCTCATTTAACTTGGATTTGACCATTCTTAGAAGCTAACCTCTAGCACCAGTTTTTCTGGCATTTTTGCAATTGCTGACATAAAATAAATTGATTCTAGCAATGGTAACTTGAACTTGTACATTATACATATTAGGAAAAGATGGCTTACATAACTAACCACCTGAACTGCCCAAAAGAAGTATAGCAATTGTAGCGATTTTCTTTTCACTGCACAAAAAAGATTGCCTGCTTCTTCCTGTAGTTTACCTCAACCTATGTCTCATTGGTCCTGCTATCAACCGATTACTAGTGCCTCAGGGGCTCCCTGCATTCATTGTGTCACTTTAGTTTCACCACAAATTATATTACTTATAAGGCAGCGAAACAGAAACTTAGGTTACATCTGCAAAAACTGTCTACATTAGGCCCTGCGATAGTAATTTAGTAAAATAGATTATCCATTCAGATGAATCAGTTTAAATATGTCCTGTGAAATGTTGGTAACATTACAGCAGAGTGTAACCCATGCAAAGCTATGCTGAAAACTATTAATAAATTCTCACTACCATCTTTCTTTTTTGTATACCTCTGTCTGAACAATTTCATTGGGGTGCTCTGATATACATGACCCATTTATATCATTGAGCCTGCCTTCTACTGTATCATCAGGTTTAGAGCAGAGCTTCAGTGCTGTGGTAATGAAAACATCCAAGTCAAACTGGGACTGCGCTCCACTGCTTACTTCCTTGGACTCAGTTCCATTAGAAAGGGATGGGTTGCTCTGTTCTTGGATTTGGGGATGAGGAATAGAATATTCATTGGTTGCCCTGGTATTTGCTACCCACTGGGTAATCTCTAAAAACAGCCTATCAGGCTCATCTTTCATAGAAAGTCCTTTTTCAGGCACTGCAGAGGTCCTTTTCCAGTGAGACAGGTCTAGGATAAGTTTGGGCTCAGAATAATGATGAGGTTTGTTATCCCTCCATAACAGTTTGTCAAGGTAGGATGGAGATCCAACTTTATATTCACATGACCTTCCATAATCGGTCTCACACATTCGATCCAATGAAGAATGAGACTGTTCCAGAAAGCGTTCAGAATTGCTTTGTGAATATTTCCGGGGGTCAATCTGTACCTCTTCAATAAGAGCAGTTGATCCTGCACGAGGGTCTCGCTGCACCTCATTTGTATCATAATTATTATGAAGACTATCAAAATCAGATGAGAAGCTTCCCTCGTACCTGTAATGAACAATATGAAGAAAAAGATAAAAAAGATAAGTGGTTTCTCATTAAGTCATTTCCTTTTATCTTTAAACATTAATATATGTAATAGTTGCCACATTAAAGTAGCACAACACAACTTATAAAAATTCTTACATTTGCAAAAGATGACTTGAAGTTTCTTGAAGTTATAACAGTATATCTGCAAGAAAAGTTCTTATAGTCAATACAACACATAAGAATGACTTTCCTGTTGCCTCCCTTAGTACAAAGTTTTCTTCTTCATCCTTCTTCCTGTTTTGGCTTGCATGATATTCAGCCCTTGTTTGGTGTCAAAGATGTCAGGAGAGAGTAGGTGAGAGAGATAAGCGGATAGAGGAAACTGTAAACATTTTAGAAGGAATCCATAGTGAGTTGATGGAAATAGTAACCACATTATAATGCAGTATCGGTTCTGGCAGGAGAAGAATGCTTGGTAGGTATATAGTAGGCTAACAACCAGAAGGGCCTTTTTAAGACTAGCCATGCATCCTAAATGTATCCAAGTTTGGTGACCTAGATGTTATTTTTACTGGGTACATGTAAGCAAGGGCATGCATGGTCAAACATTCAGTTTGACTCTATCCATTACAGACACAGGTAACAGACTGGGTTGAATTTCTGATTCCCTATCCACTAGTCCAGGTTATGCTGGAATAGGGTAAGGGAAGAACTCTACTTCACATACATGGGAAGCCTGTTCCAGAGAAATACTCTTGAGACACACATACCTGTCCCTCCAACATGTCCTATTTATGTCTCAAGCAAGGCTCAAGTCCCTGACTCAGGTAGTTCTGATGCTATTTGTTTTAAGGATATGCAAGAGGTCCATCAGAATGGGATCCTGGAATGCCTTGTATGCCAGATATAGATCTTCCCTCAACAGCCTGTAGGATACAGAGTATAGGGATAGGGCTTTGAAGTGATCCACAAAGGACATGTTGTTAACACCCTGTATTCTTTTAGTGAGGAACCTCTGTGGATATTCCAATTATTATATGTGCCTGGCCAGGTGCATAATGAAGGGGGCATTGTACTCAATGATTGGTGTGATGAGGTGTAAGTACAGAGGAAAAATGACTTCCTTGGACCTAGATGCCATACCCTTGCTTACAAGTTGAGCAACTGTATGCAGTTCTGTATGTTTTAGACTGTAGCAAACTGCTTACTACATGCTTGGTTAGTCACAATCCCTGTATGCATAAATGGGCTCAAAACGGTACTATGTGGATACCAGAGTAGTGCCTCATTCTGCACGCTCCACATAAGGCACAGGTGGACAGGGGTGTATTTTTGCTGTAGCTACTAATGTTTTTTGTTTTTACTGAAGATGATAAACACAGTTTACCACATTAATGAAAATGGGGTACTAGAGCCAAGTATATCTTAATACCTGTGCTACTTTTTTGAAAAGATCGAAATGCGATATAGAGATGGAAGCAAAGTTTTTTTTTTTTTTGGCATTTCTTTTTGAGAGAGAATGGGCAGTCTCATCCCATCCAACATATAAGAATAGAGTTAAATTGGGGAGAAGAATAAAGTACTTTTTAATTAATTTAAGACACAAGGTAATTTCTAAAGGCAGGTTAACAGATGAAGAATAATCAGGATTTCTTCATCCTTCCTTTAAACTGAATTTGACAGGAATAATCTGAAAACACTCATTTATCAGTACAATAATGTATTCAACTGGCATAAGGAAATGAGGAAACATAATCTCCAGTAAATCAGATGTAGGATGCCCTTTAGAATTATAAGAAAAAGATATGTTTGTTTGTCTTTTCCCGGTTAGAGATCTCCACAGCAGAACTCCGGTCCGCTAATGATTGGCAGTAGATTTTTTTTATGGTGCTGAGTTATCAGCCTGATGCCCAACCTTCAGCGAAGGCACACCCATTCACACATGTCTTTCGGAGGCCACTCGACCACAGGAAGGACATGCAGACTCTACACAGAAGGTACGCCAGCTGAGAATTGAACAGGAGAACCTATTGCTGTGAGGCAACAATGCTACCGCTGCACCACCACGGCTTCCATATAAGAAAAAGAGATAAGATGTACATAATCTAGACAACATCAAAATAAACAGATTTGCAGAAAGTATTCTAAAATGACAAGAGAACTTCACTGTGGGAGGGTGAAAATTGGGTTAAATAATTAATGCCTACAATTTAACTGATGCAATATTTAAAACGATGAATGTGGAATATCACAAGTAGAAGTGTAGCTACCTATTTTGGTGCCCAGGGCCATACCCTGATCTGGCACCCTCCTTAATGATCCAAAAAAAGGGGGGGTCCTTATTAAAGATACAAGTCAGGCCCATTTCTTCAACATTTTTGCTCATTACACTAGAGAAGTTAAAAAAAGAAAAAAGAAAAAAAAAAAAGAAAAGAAAAGAAATTTCTTTAGATGTTAAACTATAGCCAAGCACCTGATATATTTGTAACAACCAGCTGATACAGTTCATGCCACTGCACATGCAGAGTGCTAAAGCTATTAATTTCTGACAGCAAATGCAATACTGGCAGCACATATGACTGATTGGGATCTGCCAATTGTGCCCTTTAGTGCTTTGTGCTCTGGGTGGCTGCCCCCTATATTACACCCTAGTCTACACTTCTGATGGCAAGATGGTTTCAAATGTACTTTAAACCTCTGGAATGAAATTTGAAATTGTGACCAAAATGCTAATGAAAGAAAACATTTTCTTTTTCATTTTATTAGCACTAAAATTGCTCTCGAGTGCTAACATAGAACCTACACATGATAACATGATCTCCTCAACCCAGCTCTATTTCTTTCTTACATTGAATCACATCATCATCAAAGCCCATTCTGTGACCCAGAGAATAAAAGAGGGCAAGACACAAATGAAATAAAGGCACAATTGCCAGGAACAGAATAAAGTGGAAATCAATGCCTGAAGGAAAAGCCTTTCTGAGATATCTAGTGCTGTGGTGAATAGTCAAAAACAGTACTAAATAGTGAACAAAAAAAATTCAAAGGAACCTATGGTGTAGGAACCTGAGTTTGCTTAGTGTTTCAGATGCCTGTAGGAGCTGACCAGACAGGATGGGAATGAGTGGAAACTGCTGGCTTGGCCATTCTGGAGGAGGGAGGCAAGTCTGGCTCACCACATGGATGACATATTGGGACAGAACTAGGTGTTCACTTAGTGGGGTTTGAACCTGCTGAGCCTGCACTGTCAGTAATGCATCTGGACTGTGTAGCCAAGAGGAATGTGTTGTAAGAAGATAAACTTCCTCTTAGAAGACAGCAATCGTAGAGCTTACAGGAGCTGTAGTGAGGGAGGGGGTGCACATGGGGCGATAGATTAGGCTGGTCCCCCAGGAAGGACCAGTAAGCTGGCTTGGTCCCTAGCATCCCACTCTCATTGGGGAACAGAGGGCCAAACCTGATTTCTTGCCATGAAAATGGGCCATATGTCTCTCGCCTCATTTGAAAATACCTAGCTCCCATCCCCCCCAGACAAATATAGGCCAGTTGGAACAAGGTCAAGAAGCAACTGGGAGAAAGAAGAAAAAAGTAAAAACTTAAAAAGTAGAAGTATTTGAAAGAAGAAGCAGTCTACTGTGGGAAAAGCAAAGCATGACAAAATACCTGAACTCTGCCTTGCAAAAAGATAGTTTTGGGAGCTATATGTAGAATGTAGTATTTAGCAAATGTACAAGCAGATAAATTTGTATTGGCACTGTTATCTGTGGTTGAACAATGTATTTTGCTAAAGTCTCATTAAAATTAGGAAATGTCTCATGCTGTCTAATGATTTATTACTAAAACAGTATAATGCCCTGTGTGAAAAATGCACAATGTCTCTTGAAGTCAAAATTTCACACAAACACCACTGATACCAGAATCATTAGCAATTCTCCCCAAAACATACCATCCCACCATCCCACAGTACACATAAAACAATCCCCAGGATTTACTTATCATCCGTGTAAGACTAGATTAGTCTTACACGGAAGCGCCAGTCTAAGAGTATGACGGCAGCGCGCCATGCATATTAATGAGGGCGTGCTGCCTCAACTCTAAAGTTTACACGGGGCATGGACAAGTGTAAGGGGCATGTTGGACTGCCAAGCAGTCCAGAAATCCACACCCCTGCAATGAAGAAACGCCACAATTTCAAGTTACATGAGTGAGTCCGCTTACATGTGCACAATGTAACACTACACTCCCCCATATGTTAAACAATTGACAAAATTAAAAATAGAAAGATTTTTTTTATTTTTTTTTTATTTCATCTGATATAGCTGCCCGTATTTGAGCGTGTTTGCGCGGGTTTGCCCATTGCTTAGCTACAGTTAGCAGCTTAGACACCAGAAGAGGATAATAAGAAAAATATATACAAAGTAAGCAAAATAGCAATAGCGTAGTGGTTAGAGCCTTCGCACAAAGAGGAGGCATTCCCTGTTCGAGTCCCACTACTGCAAGTTCCATTTTCCGTTGGAAATCTGTATACAAAAATATTTCCTGACATTTTTTATGTACAAGTTTTGTAAAAAGCATTGAAAAGTTAAATGTAGTAGTGAACAAATTATATATATATATATGAAGGTGAAATGGTTATGCATTCTGAGGCATGAGTACCCTATTTTAAGCAATATAAAGTACTACTAAGCACATTTTATCAGTAGTGAGCATATTTAAATCCAATTGCTCGTAGCTGCGCACTGTGTTAAACAGCGCAATGTCTTTGTGCGAAGCTGCGCACCACGCTAACCAGCGCAACAACAACATATTTGTGTGTAGCTGTGCACTGCGCTAACCAGCGCAACGTTGGGCAACGTTGGGCAAAGTTGAGCAAAGTTGTTAAACATGGCCACACCTCCTTTACTGTACCTTAACCAGTCAGGTCTGCCCAGTAGGAAAATAAAAAGCAGTGACAGGGCTCGAACTCAGGATACTGTGCACTACAGTCACAGTACTTAACCACTAAGCCATGATAGCATTTCATAAACATGCACTTTCAACAGACACATATCTATCAAAGGAATTTTATACATTGCCAACATCAGCTAAGCAGGCATGCCTACAGCTGAGTTTTTCCAAAAGTTGACAATCACAAATAAGTGTGGGAAATGAGGCATATTTGAGCTCCACAGGTGGGAATGCTTGCTATAACTGGTTGTAGCTTCCTTCTGCAGTCAGCAGGGCCGGTGTTGGAGAAGGCACTCGATTTAGAGCGCAACGCTGGGGCATTGAGGAGTCCAAAGTAATGGTTTGGCTCCTTGTCCATAATCATGAGGAAAGACTCCTGCAGGGCCAGTACCAGGGTACCCAATATAAAACGGAGGCCTGGAACAGTCTTGCCCATGATCTCACCAGTGCCACTGGTGTTCCTTGGACTGGTGAGCAGGTCAGGCACCATTATTCTGACCTGAAGCGACGTAGGGAGGATCAACTGGACCAGTGGATCCAGGAATCCTGTGCGATGCCTAATGCCCCAGTACTGAGTAAGTAGCCATTGTATTAATTAGTTAAGAGTTGCTATGCTTGTCTATACTATGGATAGGTATGTCTCAATATCACTGCATTTACTTCACAGCTGCAGGTGTCCAGGTTATGAACCAGCAAGCCCATGGAGATAGGCTGCAAAGGCTGCGTCATCAGGCAGGTTAGTAATTACTCTGCATGTACTGTTATATAAAATAAATGAGAGAGCCTTCAAAAATTGTTTTAATCCAATAAATAAAGGTGTAATAATCCTTTAATAAATGTATAATTCCTGGAGTGCGTCTGTGTCATTTTCTTTCATATGTTGTTGTACTGTTGCATTGTACAAATAGTAGTGTTGCATTAAGCAGTGTCAACCCACACTTGGGTAGGCCCATATAACGTGGATGAAGGGAGTGCCAGCAGCTTTTATGCACATTTACAGCCCTCAACTGTTGGTTCATGCCCAGCATGTACAGGTTAATCTGGCACATGAGTAGTTTGGTATTGTGTTCCCCAGAAATGTCAGTGTGCTGCCAGAAATGTAGGGAGCTGTTAACATACAACTGATACTTTCACCTGAACATATCTAGATAATTATATGAAAGTAGAGCTGTCAGTGTACCATCTTAGCAGTAGTGTGTGTGAGCAACTCTCAAAATATGTTGCAGTAACATCTGCATCTTGGACAGTTTGTAAGATACAGCTCATGTATATAATGATCTAGCAAAATCCAATTGCACAATATAAGGACATTGGGTAGTGTAATACTACATGTAAGGGACATATAATTGCAGTTAATAGGAATGTAGTGGAAACTAGAAGAATATATAAGTTGTTAATTGAGCTATCTTTTCCACTCTACTGTATGTGCATAAAAATGCAATTCCACACCTCAGTCGGTATGTCTAATCAAAACATTTGTTGGGGCATATGTCCTATTGGTTTACAAATATTTGCATTTATTTCTATGCATGTGCCCTGGTAAAATACCACAATATTGGTGGCCTGTTGCCATCAATTCAACCTGCATGCTGTTGTAATGTCCACTATTTTTCTATATATGCATGTGTTATGCTTGCTTTTCAACTGTTGAAAATCTGGTGTGTTGGGTTAACGGGAATACTTCTGCATGCTGTTATAACTAATTGGGAATGCTGTTGACTGTTACTAACCCATATCTTTATTAAACTCTCCAGAACATAGTTCGTATGGGAAAGCCGGTCCCAGCAGACCCACCTGTCCCACCTCAGCTGGCCATGGCACCTGGCACCAGAAGATCTGGTGCCCAGCCTGGGACCTCCTCCTCCTCCGCTGGCCCTGTGCCAACTTCAGGTAGAAGCGCTGCAGTGGATGGGGCTTGCCCCCCCCCCCATGCAAGCTTGGGTGGAGGAGGGGCACCTATCACCCTTAGAACGGTCCAGGCTGTGGTGCGTAGAGATATTGAATGTTCTGTTGCAGAGCCTCTACGGCAGCTTAAGGCCCAAGTGGCGCAACTCCCGGGTCAGCCTGCCCCTCTTACACAGCCCCCAGCACAGCCACCCTCTGGGCCATGAAGGTGCAGTGGTGACTACCCATGGGTGGGGACTTCAGTCCCACTGTTTCCATCTGGGGCCTCATGGGCTTGCGATTTCCAAACATCCCTCCCCGTCAAAGGTGTTCACCCACCACGTGTCATATACCGCCCCTGTATGCATCTTGTTTGTCTTGTCTGTTTACCTCCCCAAATATACCTACTTCCCCTACTGCACATTCCACTCTCACCTGAAAAAAAAAAAAAAAGGGCAATCTGCTCCCAAAAAAAAAATTACGCCCCATACATAGCTGCCCATTTTGCACACATGTCCACTGGACACATGAAATGTTATTTAATTGGCATTACAACATACTTTGTTGTCCTTACTCCTCTCTCAGGGGTTGAAGGTTTCATATCTACCTCCAAATTTATTGCATATGCACAGCTGTTGCTGTTGAAGAAATGGGCAGCTATGGACTTTCCCTACACCCGTCCTGCACATCCTGAGCTATTTTCCATACTGTCTTTCCCTCTTTGTGCCCCTTTTTCACCACTTTCCTATCTCCCCATTTTTCTTTTCTTTCAAAGAAATGAGTGCGGGGGTTAGCGGGAGTAAGCACTATTAAGCAGTAGTTAGCGGGTTTGCGCGAGTTTGCGCTTGGCTAAGCAATTCGCAAACCCATACAAACCCTTTTACAACTGCTTAAAAGTGCCTTAGTCACTCTGTATGTGAGGGCCCTTTTTCTGCTCAGGAGCAAAATAAAACACCTCTGTACGTCTTGAACCCCGGACCTTGCACACACTACACAACATGAAGTACCACTAAGCCACAGTAGATTTACATCAAGTTGGTGCTTAAATAAATATATCATGCATCAGTATGAATGAATGTAAAGGAAAAATAGGAATACCATACCACAAACTTGTTCTGTGGATGCTACAGTTGTTGTGGGATTACATTACATGACTGTGATAAGAGAAGCAGCCATTCTAGCAGGAAATAATGTTACACCATCACTTTACAACCCCACACAGTATCACAGCAGGACAAACACTGGCATATCTATTTAGGGCAGAGGCCATACCTCCCAACTGTCCCTAATTTTCAGGGATGTCCCTGATTTTGAAACAAATTTTAGCTCTGTCCCTCCGAATCTCTCCAAAAACTACTGACTTTGGCCAGAAAGGTGGTGAATTAAACTTAATGAATAAAGACAATAATTAAGAGTTAGACACTTCTTTTACTTCAGAAAAGGTGCATTAATTCATATGCTATGATTCTCTCAATGTCTCAACTTAATGGCACTAATATTTTAAAGGTGTCCCTGACTGTCCCTGACTTTTTCTTTACTTTTCCCTGAGTCTGTTGAAATATGTACCTGAGTAGTTGAGAGGTCTGACAGAGGAATATTAGCTTTTTTGCTGTTACACACTGTACAAATAGCTTTGGAAGGAGTTTCGGAAGCATACCCTTATGTAGGAATACAACACTGAAATACAAATGGATGTAGCCATGTACTAGTAGCAACCAACTGTAAGAATGCCATTGTTCTATTGCTGAAAAGACCCGTGTGGTGCACAGACAAAAAAAAATAACAGGCTATTCTCTGGCTATCATGTGGATAGGTCCACAGTTGGGAGTTACGCAGACAGACTACTTGCCTTGATAAACTAACATGTACACAGCAACCCTGTAAGTCCAGCAAGATAAAATCCACACAATAGTACTTACGCTCTCTGTACTTCTGCAACCCTACCCAAATGTAGAATATACCTGTGTGTGCAGTGTCTACCACGGATGTAGGTAAGCATACTCACAGTACTGACATGTGTCCAGTTTTTCTGAGCAGCTTGTGCTAATGTCAACACTAAAACAGCACAAACTGTTTAGAACTGAGTAAATGAATATTCACAGTATAGCAGTTCACAAACAATTCTTGTGCCAAAGGAATACATCTCAATAACTAGCTTTGTAGGGCAGTTAATTGGAACAGTTGAAAAGAAAGTACATCTTTCCATGTATCTTGGGGTAGCATTTCGAGGGGTGAGTACATTTCTACACTGACAAGTGGGTACTGGAAGCAGCAACATTAGGTCTGAGTACAAAATGTAAATCTCTGGCTACAACCCTGGCTTCTGATATAAGAACTATACCAACCTTCTGTCTTAAACAATTATGTCCACAGCAAACAAGGATGATCTCCAACTTGGAAAGCTGAAAGGGCCATGCCTACATGAGTCAGCAATTTATAGTACTGGGTTGCTATGACAGTGATTACTGCAATTACTACATAGCAGGCTGCATGCAATTAGCAAATGGTGGTCACTAATTGGTGCAGAGGCCATCACATGCTCATGTGCAAATTCCTACAAAATCAAGCTGCAATCTCTGCCAACAAACTCAATCACTCTATTACAGAGACTGACAGAGAGAGAGAGAGAGACAAAGAAAAGGGAAAAGAAAAAGAAATATTACCAAATCATACAAAGGAAAGGTATGTGACACATATGTATTTACTGGCATGTAGTAGATGTCACTGAAGAATAGTCTACATAATGTGAACCATTCATATGTGGCAGCAGTACTTCTTTATGCACAAATGTTCTGCTTAACTACTGCTATGGACAATACTGTGTGTACCTGTGGGCAGTAGGACATACCTGTGAAATGTGTAGCTCAGCATTAAATGTCAAAAATCTGATCCATGTTACCTGTGTTCTGTACAGTAGTGTGGCCAATGGCTGTTGGGGGGATTAGCGCTGACATTATATAAACATGGGTGTGACAGAACACATGCATGATAGTCATATTAAAGTGTAGCTTAGCAATGGCAACTGCTGTAGCAGTCTAGTATGCTTATCTAGCATCTGTAGCCATATATACCTCCCCTAATGTTAGTGTGTGTTCATATGTGACACTTGTTTGTGTTGCAGCAAGACCCAACAGTTCAGCTGTGAGGTCCAGGGACTTACAACAGTGTAGACCTTGTGTGTGTATGCCACACACATGCAGAGAAATATATATGTGTCATATATATTCACATCTGTATATGTGCACAGAGCAGGGTACATATTGCAACTGTTTGTGAAGGGTGGAGATATATATGTTGGTGAAGGTTATTATGCGCATATTTGTATGTAGGTTTTAGTGTGTGACAAAGACAGCATACAGTGCTGGTATATGACATGTGGTGGTTAAACACTGTGGGTGGTTTGTTCAGTTGCAATGTTGAAGCCAGTAAGGCCTGCTACAGCTACCTGGGCTGTGAACACCTTCAATGCATTTATCCCAAGACTGTGCGATTTTATTACATAACTGTACACCTTACATCCTTTGTATAATTGATATTCTCACTATGAAAGGTGAAATGTATATGTGCCTACATATATATGTATATGTAGACCAATGGATGTGTATATGTAGATATATATATATATATATATATATATATATATAGAGAGAGAGAGAGAGAGATATGCACACCTACATCTACTTGTTGCAATAGATTCTCTATACTGTTGACTGACTGTGATGGTCAATATGTTTGTGAATACGTCAAATATATGTATCTGTGGGATAGCTTAGTGGGAAACTGTTTATGTCACGGTATTATGGGTCCTTGCTTTGATGCTAGCAAAAGCTGTGTATTCTGTTGCTAGGCAGAACAAGTGCTATTGCATACAGTGTGATTAAGTCCCTTGGTTTTAACTAGGGTGTGTCATTGGAGGCTAAATCACTACATCTATGATTATTGATTGGTACCGATGTTGATTGCAAATCCTGTGTGTACTGTAGTACTACTTGAAGCTCTGGGCCTGTACAGCAAAGTATGGTGTATGCCCACATTGCTTGCATCTACTGTTTTGTATGGTCCCTGTATTCATCACAGATTATATTTCTCAAGATTAAGGTTGTGTAAGTACTGTCACACAATACTGTATAGTACACACTGAAAGCTTATCTGGGTTGTCATACCTTTGTGTCCTGTAATTATGTCTGATGTATCTGTGGGCATGTCTGTAACATGTCCTTTGACATATGTGTGGTAAAACATATAACTGCGTATCTAGCAACATTCATAGTGTACTACAGCAGTATGTGACCTATATTCCCAGTTGTGCACATATTTTGGCCACGGGTTTGCCATTAACCAGTTATGTGGTATAATAGTAATACATTTACTGGACCTTACACCGATTGTGACGGATGATATATTTCTTTACAAATCAGCTTGATGTATATCTGCTGTGGCTAGGTGGTGCATTGTGTTGCATACAGTGTGCCAGGTACTCTTGTATAGTCTTATATAGTGATTTTATTTTGTTGCTGTGCAGAACATGTTTCATTAGATAGAGAGTGAGCAAGGCACTTTCAAGCAGTTGTGGGATGAGCAGTGATAAGTGGCAGTTACAGTGTTTCACTCTCGGTTAGCTTATAGGTTGCTATATATGGCAGTTCAGTGATATCTGTACTGTATAATGTTAAATGTGCCATATGACTTGCTCAGACATATTTTTGTATTTATGTCTTCCAGGGATCATGGCCGATCGCAGGAACCCCAGTTACAGTAGTGCTGAAGATGATATCATTACTATCAGTATGATTCAGCACTACCGTCTCATGTTCTCACGAATCAGCCAGGACCAGCAGGAGCGTACTGCAATGCGGCAAGATGTCCGCAGGGTAAATGAGGTAGGCCTGCATAACTGGACATATGAGCAGGTACGCCACCACTGCAGTGATCTTCTTAGACATGTCCATCAGCATGCTGCTGATATGCGTAGACAACAGCTTGCAACAGGTGGTGGTGTTAATATCCATTCCCCCACCAGAGTGAAGGAGCTGCTCCTGAGCCTGGTGGCACCTGCCCAACAACAACAGCAGCAGACATACACCATGATGGAGGTTGGAGCCACCCAGCAAGCACACATGGAGCATGCAGGTAACATCACATATCTGTAGACTACTCTTATCTGTATTAGTAGATCATGCATATGTGAGATGTGGAGTGTGTCATACAAAGATGTGGAGTCTGTTGTTGTGCAATACTGATCATTTGGAACATAATCTGTAGCCCTGTGAATGTAAACTGTTGTTGTACTGTAAGATTGCAAACACACAGTAGCAATGCCACAGTTGTGGCCACTGACAAACTGTCTCATCTCTATGTTGGTCCCTCTGGGGTGACATCAAGGCAGCGGACAGATGCTGGTGAGTGTGTTCTACATTTATTATTGTAAATAAAAAGTGCATGTCATAGTTAAGATGTAGGCCATGTACACATGTAACACACCTACCCATAATGCATGCTGTGCATGTTTGGTGTAAGAGCACGCACATCTCACTAATGGGATTAGCTGCCTCAAACACATGCAATACCCAGACCATCTCAAACAAATGTGGCTAGACTGTAGTGACTATTGGATAGGCACAGTTGATACTCAACATGCACATAACATACACATCTATGTCATACACAGAGCATTTTAACAGGCTACACATAAAGGATTCCCAAACCCTCTGTAAAGACACACTCCAGTATCCAAACTCTCATCCACACATTACACATAATATACCTGAGGGGTAGAGGCCTATCATGGGGCATTTAAACACTCTGCAACACACTACACATTCATGTCAGGGAATGCTCCTTATTGGCCTCCTTACAAACTCATGTAACAACTGGTTGTGAAATGGTGAATTTAGCCAAGGTAGTACAGTTCCGGCACAGCATGATTAGTGCTGGTTTGGGAAACATTTGTAGCCTTGAGTGACCACATGATGCTTCATGATGACGGTCTATGGTACTATACCCCATCCAGTTATTGTAACCACAGTACTACACATAGCTTTCATTGCTATACACCTTAATGTTATGTGTGTGCACACATATGCACCTCTAAACAGTATGCATACCAATCACCATTTGTACAACTGACACATTTATGTCTTGTGATGCTATTGAGTGGCTAGGTCATATGACACACATTGGGTATGTGTAGTGTTTAAATATGCAGTTGTGTTTTAGCATGCCATGTCATGGATGAGACTGGCATGTCCACAATATGATCTACACTCACTATAAGTACCGTACATTGGGTATGTGGCCGAATGGTATTCGATCAATTATCCATGCACCACTGATGATGTTGTGTGAATACTCATCATGCATGTGCTAAAAATGTGTCCACAATTATTTGCTAAAGAAACAGAGGCTGCAATCAGCATTGGATACCTATCTGACACACAGATACACATCCAGCAATGGTATGTACACCTGTGAGTTATGGTGCACAGTACATTACAGGGTTATGAATACCTGCAGAGCAATGTTGTGTCCGTGTATGCATTGTGTTCCAGGGGGAGGGCCATCACCTAATAACAAAATACATGCATCAAAGCCATGTATACTGTTAGTAACAAGGACTGACTACACTTGCACTGCATGCTGTTGAGCAACACACGTCCTGCATGCTGACATGTGTGACATGACTTTTTGCTTGCGATACTGTACCCCACCATCACCTGCTATTGTGTATGTTCTGTGATTGCTGGTGTTGTGTGTGTCTTCTTTAGGGAGGAGTGTATTTTTGTTCGTGTGCATGCACACATGTGGTCTGAAGTCATGTTCAGGTCTTAAAGTGTGTTTCTTGTTTTCCTCTCTCAGGTGCGAGGTGGGGCTGGTTCAGTACAGCAGGGAACCTGATGTCACTGAGACAGACAGTGATGACGAGGATAGGTGTGTTGAGGCACAGGCAGGTTTGTCAAGGTATGTTGTTGGGCCACCATTTGACAGTACACAAGTCTCCACCCCATCCATGCACACAGTCATACTGCCTGTACATCCATCATCACCACTGCCCTTAGCTGAGGGACAGTGTACTGTTGGCACTGGCCAGGAGAGTGTGGTATCTATGGCACATGTATCAGGACACAGCAGCCATAGCCAGATGTCTGGAAAGGTACCACATAGGCAGATGCCCAGGGGTTCTCGTCACAGCACTGCTGGTCATCATGCCCCTGGCAGACATGCCACACCTCTTTCTACCACATGCATGTTCCAGGCTGTCATGGAGGCACAGACATGAATAGAGCGGTACACCAGCCAGCGACTAAGGGCACAGAGGGCTCATAACACCTCTGTAAATTACAGTATCCATGACCTAGCAGGTGCCATACGTAACTACACTGAGGTCATTGATAGAAGTTGGGGTGAGACATTGGATGTCCTCCACAATGTCATGTTCATGTGTCAGGACAATGCGGGACAGTTGAGACGTCGACGTGGATGTATGCCAGCAACATTAGCAGCTGGAGGTCGCCGTGGATGTCCAGCAAGTCACGGCTGCTCCCGTAGTGCCAGTACCAGCCCCAGCAATCTTGGGGGGGCTGTCCATAGACCGTCCTAGCAGACCACGTGCCTCTGGCCAGTCCCAGCAGGGACCTGGATCCAGTAGATATATGTCAACCTCTTCGGATAGTACCCAATCTGGATTAGTACCTGGTACTGTCTGTAGCACCCCTGCCAGGCACGGGTTCCATATCCGTGACCAGAGACAGTGATCTGTAAAGCCTGCCAGGTACAGTCTGTAGCTGTCTCACAAATCCCCGTATATGGCAGCCACATGGTGGAACTGTGTGCATGCAGACACACACACATAAACCAGAAACCTAGGGCAAACACATACCTGCACACATTACATCAACATTGGCCCATAACAGTACTCATGGCCCTCACACACACACTCACACACACACATGTCTATTGTATGGCTCAGTGTATGCCTCTGGCAAACCAACACACCCTGTGCATATGATGAAACCTATGCCACCTCCTGTCATCTGTAACATTGATGCAGGAACAGGCTAACATGGTCCTGATGCACAGGGTGACTTTAATAAAGTATAGCAATGGTTGGATGTGTAGCATGTTGTCAGCAGTAAAGTGTAATGATATCCTTGAGGGTGTAGCTGAGCAGGCATGATGCATTAAAGCTGTAATTAGCAATGTTGTATTGTTTTCACCAGGGTTTATTCCAATTATGTTTTGTTTGCCCATGGCCACTTGGCTGATGTGTGTAGCTGTCTCAGCATGCGTTATACAGTGGACAGTAAATGTGAGGTGTGTGCAACACAGGTTTGCAGGTGTCCATTTGTGAACATGGTGGAGGTGCACTGTCTGCATGTACATGCATATTGGACACATGGGCAGGGTGACATGCCCTGTATTGGCCAGTGTCAACACTCCATAGTTTCTATTGGTGGCCAGTATTCATTGTACTTCACACATTTTGGAACTTGAATACGCATGTGTGTGTATGACATGGGTTGACACTGTGCTGTGGGTGATGCTGTTGTTGCTATCTGTCATTGGTTTGCATTACTAAGGTTAACACTGTCCCAGCTGCATAATCCTTTAGTAATGCACACTAACCTACAGGGTTACATGGACCGTGCTATCACAAACACAAGAAATTCTCACTTATACAGTAAAAGTGCATTAGTCTTATGGACCCCTGACATAAACTAAATATATAATGGAAGGTGTGACGTTATACCAAAAAAGAGTTACATACCAAGAAGGGATAACCTCTCTGGTCAGTATCATTGGGAAAATACAATCCCTCAATAAACATACAAGGCAAGCTTTAAAATACAAAATGGCAAAGATTCCAAAGACAGCACTAACGCTTTCATTAGTGTTGTTTATAATCTACAGGGGAAATCTCAGATCGGGTCACAGTTAATGTAAATGGTCACAAAGTACACTTATCTGGCTGACATTACCAATTTCTTGTCAGACAGTTTTGAATGCGGATTTCACCACCCTGCTGTTACACAAGGGCCACATTTCCAGAACTGAAGAATGTAAAACCTGATAATTCACAAACACTCTAGTTAAAACATCTCTTTACCAAAGTCCAAACTACAGTGGCAATGGTACTGGACAGTGTCCCTGCCTGTGTCATACACAAGCTGACATATGAAGTCACCACTCACCTAAACACTCTGTCCAGAAGCAGCCTCTATACAGGTTACATACTTGTAGAATGACGCACAGTAATGGTGTTCACAGCCCACAAGAGATGAGCTGCAATGTCTTCTTCTCCTTTCAGATGCTCCCATTAGGGGTCACCACAGTAGATCATCTGTTTCCATTTGTTCCTGCCCTTTGCATCTTGCGCTGTCACAACATCCACCTGCATGTCCTCACTCACTACAGCCATAAACCTCATCTTAGGCATTCCTCTTTTCCTGTTACCTGGCGGCTTCATCCTTAGCATCTATTTCACAATATACTCTGCATCCCTCCTCAGCACATGTGCAAACCAACTTAATCCTGCCTATCTGGCTTGGTCTACTAACCTTCAAACCTGGGCTGACCCACTAAAATACTTATTCCTAAACCTGTCCACCCTCGTCACACCCAGTGCAAATGTTAACATAAATTGATTAAGGGTAGAACTACAACAGATCCTGGAAACTCTCACCCTATAAGCCAGAAAAATGTTATCTGGAAGGCTATGGAGCACAGCATTATGGAACTCATTAAGAGACATTATGAACCTGCAAACACTGCACCATAACCACATAGGTTCTCTAAAGGCCAGATCATGGCTCCTACACCTAGTAGACGTCAAGCCAGTTAACAAGGCTAAAGGTGAGGGAGAGGAGGTCCACACAGCCAAGCTATAGCTCACCAGCAATTCATACCCATCTCACATTCTGGTATTATACATAACTTCAACAGACCAACCATAAACGATTGTTAGATGATGGATTGACAACTGACACACAGATGTAGGACACACAGTAACATTTGCAGCCTCCATGTACAATTCTATTCCAGTAACAAGTGGTATTCACCTGCACTCGGTCCTGGGACCACTCCTGTTTGGCATAAAGCTTTCTTAAGTACAAGCAAACACAGTAGAGATATGTCTGCCTACGTCTGATGAAAATGCATACTGCGGGCTATACTTTATTCTCCAGATGACACACACATCCTCCAACAGGGTATCATAGAGACATATACCTGGTGTCAAACTCATGCTGTAAATCTATACGCCAAAGAAAGCATAGTTATCCACTTTTAGAAAAAGTATCCCCAGAGTACCACATAGGTAGTAGCCCCCAAAATGTGGAACAGGTACTAATGTATATATAGAGCCATGTGTTTAGTCATCTCTCCTTTGGTAATCACATTACCAAAGGGTTTTGGAAAGCCCTCTGTGGAGCACATAAGCAATAAAGGGTTTGCATGCAGATCCACAGAGGTTGTTGCACACCTATAATGATTAGTCATCTTTGCCAGACTTTGCTTGCTTTGGAACAGGATTCAAATATACCTCAAGCATAAACCCTCACTCACACTCTTCAATAGAAACCATGATGAGTGGATGTGAAACAGAAGATGTAGCCCAGGGATCACTGCAGTGGCTAAGCTTGTCACAAGCATACAGAAGTGACCTAAGGTCTGGAAAGCGCCAGCACGCTCTGGCAAAGATAACAGATGCATTCATGGAGAAAGCAGAGTACCCACCTATGAAATAATTGAGGTGACATGTATGCATATGGCTTTGCCCCACAGCTACCTTACATGTGTAATGCACATACAGTTGTCATTGTGATATGTCATACACTAAAAAAATCAAAACCCACTCCACATTGACCAACGGTGTCACACACTTGGAACACACACAGTCAGCAAGTGCGAGATTCAGACTCCTTCCAAAGTACATTATAATACTACAGCAGTATGCATTTACACGACACGCTATACACATTACCAGGATTTCACCTTTCCACAGGTATATTTGTAGGATGGTGACATCATCAGACTTGTCAAAGATGAGTATACCACTTTTAAGGAGTGTGAGTTTTCTCCAAAATGGTTGCTCCTCCTCAGAGAGAGACACACACACACACACACAGTTGGCAAGTGCAGGATTCAAACCCCTACCTAACTACATTATGTTACTACAGCAGTACGCATTTACATGACACACTATACACATTACTGAGCTTTCTTCTTTTCACAGGTATATTTGTAGGATGGTGACATCATCAGACTTGACAAAGATGAGTATACCACTTTTAAGGGGTGTGAATAGTCTCCAAAAAGGTTGCTCCTCTCCAGGGGGAGACACACACTCACACAGTTGGCAAGTGCAGGATTCAAACCCTGATCTAAATACATTATGATACTACAGCAGTACACATTTACACGACACGCTATACACATTACCAAGACTTCTCCTTTCCACAGGTATATTTGTAGGATGGTGACATCATCAGACTTGACAAAGATGAGTATACCACTTTTAAGGGGTGTGAGTAGTCTCCAAAAAGGTTGCTCTCTCCTCAGGGAGAGACAGACACACACACACACACACACACACACACACACACACACACACACACACACACACACACACACACACACACACACACACAGTTGGCAAGTGCGGGGTTCTTAATCCAAACTAAGTACGTCTTTACACTTCAGCAAGCAATATGGAGTTACAGGGTGCAATGCAGGCATTACTTGCTGACAGTTTGCCCAAAGGTTTTTTTCACATTTGCTAACCTCAGCAGGCTTATCATACTAGGTGTATTGTATGCATAGGCGATGACCATATCATATATGGGTTGATGCACCACATGCTGGCACACACAGGGTCAAACCAGTGGCTAAGCTCTGTCAACCCAATACTGGACAATACAGTCAGGAGGAGTAGGGTCATACAACCACAACACCAACTGTCTCACATAGACCTACAATATAAGCACCAGCAAAACACACACATAAATACACATTACCATACTCGGAGAATACAAATATTAATCTGAAAAAGAGAGAGTGTTCTACTAAGCAGACAAGCAAGCAACATGCATCTCCAAGCACATGCCAGAAAACACATAATACACCAAAGCAGTGTGCCTCACAACAGGCCCTAAGGCAAAACAACATACCCAATACACTTGTAATAGGTGACTTCATAGTCAGGCACACAGATGTTCTACTCACTCGGCTGGACAGGGGGAAGGTTACTGCCAGTTGTCTGACAGGTACTATGATCCACCACATAACACAAGCTCTTACATCACTCCAGAACAGGTACATATATGACGTGTTCTTTGTACATATCAGTGTGAATGATCTGAGGCATACCTCCCAGGACAACATGACAAGAGATGTATATTAGCTCTATGATCATGTAGCCCAGGCTGGTATGACCCTGACCTTGAGTAGCATCTTACCTTCACCTACATGATACTGCAATATAACAGAAAGACGATAAACTTCAACAATTGGCTGAGCTTCTGGTGTCATTCAAAGGGGATCCAGTCTCTGTCTGCCTGTGATGACATGATAGACAAGCCTCATTGCTTCGCTACAGATGGTTTGCACCTGTCGCCCCTATGCTTCTGAATACTGGCCAAGGCTCTTGCTGTCCCAATATTACCTTTTTAGGCAAGGCTCAAAGGTTCATAGGTAGGTACTAGGCTATCGGCCCTGGGGCCTATACAAGCCCAGCCAAAAAGGTACCCTGGCTTTTGCCACCCAAAAAAATTATTTTCCTGTGCCACTGTCGAGCAGAGACACAGAAGTGATCCCCGGGGTGAATTTCCTACTTCCCATGCAATCATCAAGATTTTTCTGGAAGTGTGCTAATGAGGAGCTTTGTTTGATATAGATAGGTAGTTTATTCCGGAGTATGGGAAGTCTCTGGGATAGGAATCTATCCCTCTGGCATGTTCTGTTTATTGTGGTGACAAGGTTTAGGTCCCTAGAGCATGTAGGTTCATAGGTAGGTACTAGGCTATCTGCCCAAAGGCATTTATAAGCCTAGCCAGAATGTGTTGGCTTTCGCCTCCCTTTTAAATTAGTTTCCTGGGCCTCTGTCTAGCAGGGCCACTGAAGTGATCCCAGGGTTAAATTCACGATTTCCCATCCACTCATCAAGATTCCTCTTGAAGAGAGTCAGCGAGGGGCTCTGCCTAACATAAACTGGGATTCCATTCCAGAGCGAGGGAAGTCTCTGGGGCAGGAATCCATCCCTCCAGCATGTCCTGTTTATTGCTGTGCTGAGGTTTAATTCACTGGAGCGTGTGGCTCTAATCATGAGGTGGACCATGTCCATTAACTCCGGGTTGGACATGGCCTTATACATCAGGCATAGATCACCTCTGAGCAGGCAGTAAGCAACCGAGTAGAGCTGGAGTTTCTTTAGTCGAGCTGCATAGGGCATCTCTTTGAGGCCCATGATCCTCTTGGTGAGGTACTTCTGTGGTCTTTCCAGCTGTTGCATGTGCCGATTAAGGTACATACCAAATGGGGCATTGTACTCTATTATGGGCCTAATGAGTGATGAGTAGAGGGGCACAATGACCTCTCTTGATTTAGAGGTGAACCCTTTTGTGATTAGGTGGGCTACATAGAAGGAATTTCTAACCATTTTGGCAATGTGATTATCAAAGGAGAGGTTACTATCTACCTGGGTCCCCAGGTCCCTAATTACATTTTCCGTACCTAGTGGATTACCACCTATGTGGTAATTCGTGGGCAATTTGTTTTTTCCAAAGGGGATGACTATGTATTTTTTGGCATTCAGCTTGAGGCCATGGTTTTGACACCAGGTATCTGTCTCTGTAAGACCCTTCTGGAGGATGTCTGTGTCAGCCGGAGAGTCGATTATGGCCCCCAGTTTGCAGTCATCTTCGAATTTGGTCAGTCATAGTCCTCCCATGCTTGCCTGTACCTCAGAGAAGTATATACTGAACAGGAGGGGTCCCAGGACAGAGCCCTGTGGGACGCCACTTGTGACTGGTTTAGAGTCGGATATGGCACCCGCAACTCTGACCATGTGTGTTCTATCCGTAAGCCAGTTGGCCACCCATCTCGTGACATAGGGGTTAATGTTCAAGTTGGTAAGCTTGTCTATGATGCCAGAGTGGGGAATGGAGTCGAAGGCCTTAGCGAGTTCCAGATAGGCTGTGTGGACTACCTTCCCTTCATCTATGGCCTTAGTAACTGTTTTAAAGAAGTCAACTAGGTTTAGGAGGCAGGATCTGCCTTTAACAAAGCCGAATTGGGTAGGGTCCAGTGTCTGGAGGTTCCCAATGTCTCTGTTTATGAGTTCCATGATAATTCACTTCACAGCTTTGCAGACCAGGCTGGTCAGGCTTATAGGGCGATAGTTCCCAGGTTCTGTTGTGGCACCACCTTTGTGGAGCGAGATGACTGTTGCTGTATGCCATTCTTTGGATACATAGCCTGTGGTAAGGCTGAGTCTGAACAGTGAATTTAGGTGAGGGTTTAGTTCCTTTTGAAGCTCGTGTAAGACGCAGCCTGGGACACAATCCGGTCTCATTGATGCCGTGTTCTTAGCTTTGGAGAGGGCTATTTTTACCTGCATGTCCATGATGTCTGGGGCTCTGCATTCTTCTGGGATGGACACGGGCCCTTTTGGGGGTGAGGGGGGTGAAGTTTGCACTGAACTTGTCTGCCAGGATGTTGGCAATGTCAGTTGGTTCAGTGTACTTTTTGCCATTTTGCAGTAGCTCAGAGCATATCTGAGAGTTGCCACCTAATTTTCTGATATAGTTAAAGAAGGCTTTGTGGTTATCTTTAGATTCCTTGACAATTTTTCTTTAGAAACTGGTCTTGGATGATTTTATGAGCGATCATAGTTTCTTGCTAATAATGATCAGTGATGCCTTTCCTTTTTGGAATTTTGCTCTATCATGTAGTAGTTTCCTCCTTCTGTTGTATAGCTTATTTATGGCCGGGGACCACCAGACTGGTTTCCTCTTTTTTTGGAGGAGTGAGTCTTGGTTTTACTTGGGATGGCTCAATCCATGCATCCCTGTAGATGCTCATAGAATGCACTTGTAAAGGATTCTGTGCATTGGATAGCATTATCCTGTAGCAAGAGGGCTTTGAAACTTTCCACTTCGGTCTTGAGAAGTGTGAAGTTTGCTTTTGAAAAGTTTTTCACAGTGGTTTCCTTGACTGGGGGTGGGGTCGGTATGTGAATGTCCAGTATGATTACTTTATGATCTGATCTTACCAGCGAGGGGTTTACCTCTGGTGTGGAACACTGATCCCCCATGTTGGTGATGATCAGGTCCAGTATGTTGTCACCTCTAGTGGGCATGGTGACCAGCTGTTCCAGGGTGTTTGAGTTTATAAACTCTAGGAAGCAGTGGGCAAAGGAGTTTGCACTTGAGAAATTCTCCCAGTCAATGTTTGGGTAGTTGAAATTTCCTACTATCATGGTGTTTGGTAGGACCTTTATATTTTCCAGTGTTCTCAGGAATGCTGAGTGAGGGTCCTGAGACAAGGTAGGTGATCTGTAGCAGGCTATGATCTGATAAGCAGCTTTGCCCACTGTTAGTTGCACTTGGATGGTCTCCGAGGCCTCGTGCTGTGCCACTAACCTGGAGGTGTGGGTATCCTTTATGAAAATGGATACGACCCCCCTTCTGTATTTCGGTCCGGGTTTTGGGGCCGAAGTTCGGAAGGATTGGGATTTCTTTATGTGGAGCATGTCCAACAGCTCTGTGTTTGACATAGCATTCTATGTTAGGCAGAGATCATCTCTGAGTAGGCGATATGCAACAGAGTAAAGCTGGAGTGTTTTGAGACGGTCTGTGTAGGGCATGTATTTGAGGCCGGTAATCCTCTTTGTGAGGTATTTCTGCGGGCTTTCCAGTTGTTGTAGATGTCTTGTGAGGTACATACCAAAAGGGGTGTTGTACTCTATAATGGATCTAATGAGTGATGAGTAGAGGTGAACAATGACCTCTTTTTTTCTGCATGAGAAACCTTTTGTGATGAGGTGTCCAACGTAGAAGGATTTCCTGACTACTGTGGCAATGTGATTATCAAAGGAGAGACTACTGTCCACCTGTGTCCCAAGGTCTCTTATCACACTTTCAGTGTTAAATATACTACCGCCTATGTTGTAGTTCATGGGTACAGAGTTTTTACCAAAGGGGATGACAATGCACTTTTTGGCATTGAGCTTGAGGCCATGGCTTTGACACCAGGCATCTGTCTCAGTGAGGCCCTTTTGTAGGATGTCCACATTGTTAGTAGTTTCGATTATGGCTCCTAGTTGCAGTCATCTGGGAACTTCATTAGCCAAACACCTTCTGTGTTAGCCTATACTTCAGGGAAGTAGATACCAAACAGGACAGGACAAAGGACTGAACCCTGTGGTACTCCACTTGTCACTGGTCTGAAGTTGGATTTGGAGTCTGCTACTTTCACAGTGTGGGTTCTCTGTCAGTGAGCCAGTTGGCAACCCATCTTGTGACATAGGGATTTATACCTACTTTAGTGAGATTAACTATAATTCCAGAGTGGGGGATGGTGTCGAAAGCCTTGGCAAGATCTAGATAAGCTGTGTGAACCACCTTACCCATGTCTACGGCTTTGGTGACTGCTTTAAAGAAGTCTATCAGGTTTAGGAGACATGATCTTCCTTTTATAAACCCGAACTGGTTGTGGTCCAGAGTTTGGAGATTACCAATGTCTTTGTTTATAAGTTCCATGATGATACGTTCCATGGCCTTGCAGACCAGGCTTATTAGGCTAATGGGGCACTAGTTCCCGGGGTCCATGGTGGCTCCCCCCTTTGTAGTGGGATAACCATCGCTGTGCACCATTCAGCAGGTACAAAGCCTGTGAAATGAGGCTATGATTGAACATGGTACTTAGGTGTGGTGCCAGTTCATTCTGTAGTTCATGCAGAACGCAGCCTGGAATGTTGTCTGGTCCCATGGATGCTGTGTTCCTGGATTTGGAGAGTGTTTTTTACCTGTGCAACCGTGATGACAGAAACTTTGCATTCTTCCAGTATAGAGATGGGCTCTTTCATAGGTGAGAGGGGGGTAAAGTTAGCACTGATCCTATCTGCCAGAATGTTGGCAATATCACTTGGGTCTGTATATTTAGTGCCATTGTGCTGTAACTCAGAGCAGATCTGAGTGTTGCCATTGAGATGCTTGACAGAGCTATAGAATGCTTTGTAGACATCTTTAAAATCAGTGGTGATTTTGTTTTCGTAACTAGCTTTGTAGGATTTTATCAGGGATCGCAGCTTCTTACTGAGGCTGACCAGGGAGCTCCTCCACTCATGGGATCTTACCGTCCTTTGCAACAGTTCCTTCTTTTGTGCAGTTTGTTTATGGCAGGGGACCACCAGATTGGCTTCCTTTTCTTGGAGGATAGCGTCTTGGTTCTGTTTGGGATGCACGATCCATGCACTTATGTAAGTGCTTATAAAGTGCAATTGTGTAGGATTCAGTAGTCGTAACTGTATTGTCCATCTGCATGGGTGTCCTGTTCACCACTTCTGTCTTAAGAAGCATGAAGTTGGCTTTGGAGAAATTTTAACATGGTTTCCTTAATGGAGGGTGGGGGCAGTATGTGGATATGTAGGGTAATTAGCTTATGGTCAGATCGGACCAATGAGGCATTGACTTCAGGTGTGGAACACCGGTCACTCAGGACAAACCAAACCCCGTAACCAACACAAATAACTACAAAGTAAGCTAAATGCTACTCATTGCTAGATGTCTCAGCCTCCAAATGCACACACTCAAGGCACTTCTCAATATGGAGAATATTGATATCTGTGCAGTAACAGAAACCTCGTTCAAGGCTCCAGAGAGCACACCAGCACTACCAGGATACTACTCATTCCATACCTTCCAGCATCAGAACCTGGATCATAGCACATAGGATGGGGATGTATCCATATTCATCAAGGATACCTACACCTCTCTCTGCATTCTCTCTACAGGATATGTACCCATAGGATGTTGCACAGCAACATTCTTCCCACTCCACAGGGGAGGGGCCACAAAAGACCCTTGGCATTCATGCTCTATGAGCCTGACGAATCTGATCTGCAAGACAATGGAGCCAATCATAATGGAAGTCAACAATAAAGACATTGGGAACCTTCACACAGTTGAGCACATCCAGTTTGGCTTCATCAAATGCAGATCATGCCTCCTGAACTGGGTGGATTTCTTTGAGACAGTTACCCAGGTTACAGATAATTGAAATGAGCTCCACACAGCCTACCTATACCTCGGGAAGGCCTTTGACACCATTCCCCAGTCAGGTATCATAGATGAACTCATCAACCTGGACATGAATCCATACATCACAAGATGGATTGCAAACTGGCTCACAGATAGATCCCACAAATGAAGAGTTGCTGGCTATATGTCAGACTCTACACCGGTAATAACTGGTGTCCCCCAGGGTTCAGTCCTGGGGTCCCTCCTGTTTGGTATAGACTTCTCAAAAGTACATGCCAACACAGGAGGGTTGTGGTTGACTAAGTTTGCTGGGAACTGTAAAGTGTTTGCCATAATAGATTCCCCGGATGACACAAATATTCTCCAGAAGGGACTTTATGAGACAGATGTCAGAATCATGGCCTCAAGCTCAGTGTGGAAGAATGCATAGTAATCCCCTTTGGTGAAAACAAAGTACCCACAAACTACCACATAGGTGTTACCCCCTAAAAACTGACAAGGTAATAAGGGATCTGGGGACACAAGTAGATAGTCATCTTTCCTTTGACAACCATGTTGCCAAAGTGATTAGGAAATCCTATGTGGCCCATCTAATCAACAAAGGGTTTGCATCAGGATCAAAAGGGGTAGTGGTGGCCCTCTACTCTTAAGTCATCAGACCCATCATTGAGTACAATGCACTATTTTGGATGTACTCGACTAAGCATATCCAGCAGCTGTAGAGACCACAGAGGTACCTCACCAAGAGGATTACTGGCCTCAAACAGTTGTGTTATGCAACACAACTGGTAAAACTAAATCTGTTCTCCGTTGCGTACCACCTACTCAGAGGCACACTCTGCCTAACATACAGAGCCATGTCCAACACATAACTGTTGAACATGCTCCATCTACGGATAACAAAATTGAGTCACACTACACACTCCAGGGATATGAACCTCATCACAACAATGAATACAACATGCTGGTGGGATAGAGTACCATCCCAGACACTTGCCTTACTGTGGAACAGAGTCCCAATGTACATCAGACAGAGCCCCTCGCTGACATTCTTCAATAGGGACCTTGATGAGTGGATGGGAAACAGACAATTCATGCCAGGCATCACATCAGCAGCTCCACTAGAAAGGGGCTTAGGGTACTAACTATTAGAACTAGGACTTAGGAGACTACCCAATGGGGTGGTGAAAGCTGCACAACTTGCCTAGAGCTATTAGCCTGACGAGCCTGGTCTGCAAGGCCATGGAACATATCATCATGGAACTCATAAACAAAGACATTGGTAACCTCCAAACTCTGGATCCCACCCAGTTCGGGTTTGTGAAAGGCAGATCATGCCTCCTGAACCTGATCGACTTCTTTGAGGCAGTCACCAAAGCCGTTGAGGGTAAGGTGGTTCACACAGCCTATCTTGACCTCGCCAAGGCTTTCGACACCATCCCCCATTCTGGAATTACAGCTAAACTCACTAAACTAGGTATAAATCCCTATGTCACAATATGGGTTGCCAACTGGCTCACTGACAGATCCCACACTGTAAAAGTTGCAGATTCCAAATCTGACCTCAAGGCAGTGATAACTGGAGTGCCACAGGGTTCCGTCCTGGGACCTCACCTGTTTGGTATCTACTTCTCTAAAGTACAGGCTAACACAGAAGGCCTCTGGCAGATGAAGTTCGCAAATGACTGCAAACTAGGAGCCATAGTCAAGTCCCCAAATGTTGTGGACATCCTACAGAAGGGCCTCACTGAGACAGATGCCTGGTGTCAGAGCCATGGCCTCAAGCTCAATGCCAAAAAGTGCAGTGTCATCCCCTTTGGTAAAAACTCTGTACCCATGAGCTACCACATAGGCAGCAATCTACTTAACACTGAATGCGTGATAAGAGACCTTGGGACCCAGGTGGACAGTAGTCTCTCCTTTGACAGTCACATCACCACAGTAGTCAGGAAGTCCTTCTGTGTGGCACACCTCATCATAAAAGGGTTCTCATCCAGGAAAAAGGAGGTCATTGTTCCCCTCTACTCGTCACTCATTAGACCCATTATAGAGTACAACGCCCCTTTTGGAATGTACCTCACAAGACATCTGCAACAGCTGGAAAGGCCACAGAAGTACCTCACAAAGAGGATTACTGGCCTCAAACAAATGCCCTACACTGACCGCCTCAAAAAACTCCAGCTTTACTCCGTAGCATATCACCTACTCTGAGGTGATCTCTGCCTAACATATAAAGTTATGTCAAACCCAGAGCTACACCTAAAGAAATCCCAATCCCTCCAAGCTACACGCTCTAGGGACCTAAACCTTGTCTCCACAATAAACAGGACATGCTGGAGGGATAGATTCCTGTCCCAGAGACTTCCTATACTCTGGAACAAGCTACCCATCTATGCCAAGCAAAGTTCTTCATTAGCACTCTTCAAGAAAAATCTTGATGAGTGGATGGGAAATAGGAAATACACCCCGGGGATCACTTCTGTGTTTCTCCTGGACAATGGCACAGGAAAATAACTTTCTTAGGTGGCGTAAGCTATGGTACCTTGCTGGCTAGGCTTACGTAGGCCCTTGGGCCGATAGCTTAGTACCTACCTATGAATCTAATATATGCCTCGTGAAGATAATCTACTACATACCTATGAACCTATGTGACAGGTACATGTCTACAGATAGTAGATGTGTACTTCATTGTACAGTCATGTTGTACAGCGCGTACATGGACCACATACACTGTAATGCTTACAGATACTGGTGGCTATGTACAGTGGGTGAGATGTGCACCTCATGTCTTTTGTGCCACTGGGATGTGTGCTGGGTGGTACAGTCCTGGATGGCTCCCTGTCATGGTCACCCTCTTACACACATCTCTGCCCATCCATCTTTGGCTTATTATACTGTGTTCCCCCTACATATATATAGGTACATAGGTAGGTAATAGGCTATCTGCCTGAAGGCATATATTAGTATGGCCAGAGTGTGCAGCTATCACCACACATGGGGTTAGTTCCCTAGGCCTCTGTGTAGTACAGCTGATGAAGTGATCCATGGTGTGACAGTTCAGTTTCACATACACTCATCAAGGCTCCTCTGGAAGAGTGTCAGTGAGGGACTCAGCTTAATGTAGGTTGGGAGCCTGTTCCAAAGCAAGGGAAGTCAGTGAGTTAGTAATGTATCCCTCCAACATGTTCTATTTATTGCTGTGATGATGATATCCCTAGAGAATGTGGCACAGTGAGCTTGGGTTTACTTCAGATAGCGCATGTACATCAGTTCTGCATTGGACATGGACCTGTCTGTTGGGCAGAGATTGCCTGAGTAGACAGCATGCAACAGAGTACAGATTGAGTTAAATTCAGTCTTGTTGCATGGGGCAAATGTTTGAGGCCAGTAATCCTGTTGTTGAGGTACTTTAGTGGTCTTTCCAGCTGCTGAAGGTGCCTAGTCAGATTCATCGCAAGTGTGCCGTGATACTCTCTGATGGGTCTGATGACTGATGAGTAGAGGGAACCTCCTTTGACCTACATGCAAAGACCTTGGGAATTTGTGGGAACGCATAGCATGATTTTTCTAACCACTTTGTGAATGTGTTTCTGGAAGTAGAGATGACTATCCACATGTGTCCATAAATCCCTTATTATTACCTCCATATTTACGGTGTTGGCACCTATGTGGTATTTGTATGACTGTAGCTCGAGGCCATAATTTTGACACCACATCTGTCTGAGACCCTTTTTAAGGATGTCTCTGTTGTCCCAAACATCGGTTATGACAACCTTTTTGCAGTCATCCACAAACTTTGCTAACCATAGCCCTCGTGTGTTTGACTGTATTTCTGAAAAGTATACACCAGACAGGAGGGGTCCCAGGACTGAGCCATGGGAGACAGCAGTTGTTACCAGCTTACAGTCCAACAGGGAGACCACAATTCTTACCTTGTGGGATCTATCTGTGCCCCAGTTGGCAATCCATCAGATGACATACGTGTTTATGCACAGGTTGTTGATTTTGTGGATACGACATGTGTGAGATGTTGGAAAAGGGCTTTTCAAGGTCTATGTAGGCAGTGTATAGCTCATTTCATTGATGTATGTCCTGGGTAACTGCCTTGAAAACTGTCTAGCAGGTTTAGGAACCATGACCTGCCCCTGACCAAACCAAAATGGGTAGGGTTGGGTGTTTGTAGGCTCCCAATAGCTCTGTTTATGAGTTCCATAATGATGGACTCCATGGCCTTGCAGATCAGGCTTATTAGGCTTATAAGACAATAGTTCCCATGGTCTGTTGTGCACCAACACTTGTGGAGTGTGCCAAACGTTGCTGTAACCCATTCAACAGTTTCATATCCTGTACAGAGGGTGAGTCTCAACAGACTGTTCAGGTGCAGGGTCTGTTTGTTTTGGAGTTCACATATGACACAGCAAGGGAAACCATGTCATCCCATAGATGCCGTGTTTTTAGATTTGGATAGAGCTGTTTAACCATTGTATATGTGATTTCTGGGTTTTCACAATCTCCAGGTATGGTAATGGGCCCTTCTGCCAGTGAGAGGGGGGTAAACATGCATGAACCTGTCTGACAAGATGTTGGCAGTGTCAGTCATGTACATGTATTTATTTACACTTTGCACTGACTCAGAACATATATGAGTTTACATTGATATTTATGACATAGCGAAAGAAAGCTTCATGGTTCTCTATGGACTCTTTGGCAATATGTTTGCCAGAACAAGGCTTGGATAATGTTAGGAGTGCTCACTGTTTCTTGATGATACTGATTGGAGATTTATTGATCTTTGGATTTTCACTTTCTTTGAACAACTTAAGTACTTGCAGTACATAGTTTGATTATGACAGGGGTCCAATATATTATATGGATCTGTTTTCATATCACTGTGTGCGCAAGGCAGGATTGGTGAATAGTGACAAGTGTCTGGAGTAAGAACTGCAACTGCCAGATATGTGTGGCTCACTGCTGTACTCAGACATGGCCTAAGGGTGTGAGCATGCCCAGTGTGACCTTTCAGTATGTTGTTGACTGACATTTGCTTCGTTTGTTTAAGTGTGTGAGCATGTCCAGTATGACCTTTCAGTATGTTGCTGACTGAAATTTGCTAAATTTGTTTATGTGTGTGCGCATGCCCACTATGGGCATATATACTATATGTGTGTGAAAAATCAAGTTGGTTTTTACTTCAGGGCTCACCTTTGTGTTGTACATCGACGGGAAGCACACTGTGCCTTGCAGGGCTTCCATGAGTCAATTTGCATAGACTTAACATTTCTACATACAGTGGGGCCAGCTATTATTTGTACATTTCTACCTGGGGGGGGCACACCTGATTGTTACGGTGGGTGTACATAGGATGAGGGGTACACTTGATACTTATATACATTTGCTAGGCCTGCACTGCTATGTCAGGTACTCCATTTCAGTCTGTACTGTTGCCTATCGTACTGGCTTGAGGCATACCACTGTACTACAGACCTTAGCTTCCAATTACACACATATTAGTTTGTGACTTCAAAGCCTACCCAACCCACATCACACTGCCTGGCCTGCTGTTATCTGTCTGCATAGGCCTGGGGGGAGGTTACTCATATGCCTCTTCAGAGGGCATGATACATCATTTGTTTGTGTTTGCGTTTGTCTACAATTGTCCTGCTGGCTGTGACTATTAGGTATGTGACCCCCCCCAACTGGTATGTGTGAGGGACTTAAGTTGTGTCTGTGCCAGTGAAATGCTGTCATGGCTTAGTGGTTCAGTACTGTGAGTATAGTGCACAGTATCCTGAGTTTGAGCTCAGTCACTGCTTTTTATTTTCCTGATGGGCAGACCTGACTGGTTAAGGAACAGTAAAGCAGGTGTGAGCGTGTTTACCCGAATTTGCTCGGATTTGCCCAACGTTGCCCAACTCTGCCTGATGTTGCGCTGGTTAGTGCGATGCGCAGCTACGCCCAATTGTATTTAAATATGCTCAATACTGGTAAAATGTGCTTAGCAGTGCTTTATATTGCTTAAAATAGGGCACTCATGCCTCAGGTGGTGATGCAGGGCTGTCTATGTTGGATGCACATAGTACACTCCCTATACATGTTTGAAAACAGGTAGTGTCAAGTTAGGCATCCCTTTTACTGTATGTAAGAGTCAGGGAGAGGTGTCATTTCCAGCGTTCCTACTGAGTCAGTGTATGTGCTATGCATTGCCTCTTTGCCAAGGCCAGGGCATACTGGGCACACCTCCTTCTGCCTACTGGGGCAGGCTCAGGTTGTTCTTCCTCCGAGTTGCGCTGTGCCTGTGCAGGCCTTGGCAATAGTGGGGGGCTGTTTGGCCCTGCCCCATGCTGTTCCTGCTGCAGCTGTTTCCGCATGATCATATTGTGTAGCATGTCACATACCATTAACAATTTGGGTACATGTAGTCGGAGAGTACTGCAAGGCTCCACCAGATGTGTCCAGGCACCGGAACCGTGACTTGAGCATCTCGAACACACGTTCAATTATGTTTTTTGTTTGTGCATGTGCGTCATTATGGAGTTCTTGTTCAGGTGTGTGTGGACTTCTGATGGGTGTCATCAGCCACGGCTCCAGTGCGTATCCAGCATCCCCCACTAGGTGACCATCAGGGATGTCCCCATTGGCAAATCTCTGGTACAGCTGCATCAGATGCCAGATGTGGGAATCGTGATAGCTTCCAGGGCAGCCAGCACACACATTTGTTATTAGGCCCTGGGCATCGCACACGACCTGGCAGTTGATGGAGGGGAAGCCCTTGCAGATGATGTAGACCCTACCCCGCTCACCGGGTGGTGCTTTGATGCGTATGTGCGTGCAGTCTATTGCACTGACTACCTCAGGGTATTCTGCTATTTGGTGGAAAAGATGCATATTGCTGGCCAATGGCTCACGGGAATTGGGGAAATATACGTGGTCACTGATATGTGCTGACATGGCATCCAGGAACTGGTGGAGTACCCTGGATGCTGATGCCTGTGAAATCCCCATCATATCACCAGTTGGTCTCTGGAAGGTACCTGTAGCTAGTATTCTTATGCCAACACATACGTTGTTATCCACTGGGATGGTTTCCCCTCTGTTGGTTCTGTGTGTGAGGCGTGGCCGGCACAGCTCAACAATTTGCTGCAGGAGGTCTCTGTCCACCCTATAGCGCTCCACTATCTCCAGCTCATGTAGCCCCTGGTAGGTTACCCTGGGTCTGTACACTCTTCTCCGTCTCCTCACTGTGGGTTGCTCAGCAGCATTCACAACATCACCACCCTCAGCACCTTGCACATGTTGGTTTATGATAGCAAGAGCATCCCCTAACATTTTGTCTGACTTAAGCTTTTTAAGCTTTCCCTCTTTGTATACTGCAGTGTTGCAGAGTTCTTGGGAAAAAAACAGAGGGGAATGCTGTTTGCAGAGTTTAAAGTGCTGGGCTGGGATAGTCTGCTGCCTGTGTAATTGGCTGATTCTGATATATTTCACCTGGCAGCTCTGCTAGTTCTTCTTGGTTAACTTCCTACTACTTCTTTTCCTTCCTTTTCCCTTTCTGTTTCCGCCCATGGCAGTGTCATGCAAACACACGCACACGCGCACACGCTGTGTGCATGTTTGTAAGAAATTTCCGATCTTTTAACAGTGTGCACCTTTGGTTTCAGGTTTTCACATAGGACAACTGTAGGCACGCCTCTTGCAATCCTGAGCAACTCAGGGCAAACACAAGTCACTGTGCTCCAATTAGCTTACAGCCTTTCTGACATACCCCCTCATGATGTCACCTATATTCTACTCTACTACTCACCTACTCCTACTCTTACACTCTTGGGACATGACTCACATGCTGGGGAAAATTGGGATTCACTATCCTTATCCTCATTTGCACAGGCTTGCCTACTAATGCATGGTTACATCTCTCACACTGAGCTTCCCTCCCTTAGCAACCACTACTCAGTGGCCATGGTGTCTTCAGCCTGCCATTCACCTGCATGGCAGGATAAGCTTTTTAGTGAAAATGCCTATTTTTGGCTATTTTAAAATTATTTTCCTGTTTTCTAAAGCACCGCACGTTTGCGCGGTGCTGCGCTATGCTTAAACATTGGAGATCGGGGGAAAAAAGTTAGATTTTAATAATTTTAAACATTTATAAATGCCAATGGCCTTATATTTGGTCATTGGCATGCTTCCTCAACTGTATGCATCCTTTAATTGGAGCTGTCATAGCTCCATTTAGCTATTTGCAGAACGGTACTACTTTACCAACGGAGTACATTTCTGCAGATAACACTAATCTTCCACGGACAGGTTAGTGTTTCCTGGATTGCAAATTTACCTCATTTGCATAGCTTTCAGCAGCAAATGAGGTAATTTGCATACCATGACACTGTCTGTGCAAGAGTAGCTTTAGCAGCTCTCGTGCACGCCCCTGCCGGCTGTTCCTGGATCGCACGGCAGACATATTGCCTCTTTGACGTCTTACACCACTCTACAACTCCGTGCAAGCTTTCATAAATCCGGCCCAATCTATTATATGCTGAGGTTCTAAAGCTTAACTTGCCCTAACCACAAAGACCTCCTAAATGTAACAAGTGTATTAAGCACCCTCCAAGTCTGCAAAGCTTCTACTTCACATAGCACTAGGGATCTGAATGTCACAGATGTTGAACCCATAAGGTAGGCATCTCCCCAGCCAAATATTCTAGTTATAGGTGACTTCGCTGTTAAAAATACAGATGCACCACTCACCAGGCTAAAGAAAGGGTAATAGTGGTTTGCCTGGTGCCAGCACATGCACTCAAGGCTATGAACAGTAAGGACAAGTATGACTCTGTCAGAGTACATGTGGGTGTAAAAGGCTTGAGACATACTTCCCTAAACCATATTATTTATTTATTTACATTTACCAGGAAATTCCAACTGGGCACAGGTCCTTTTTCAGTGGAGGCCCGGGGAGAAAAGCTCAGCAGAACAATAAATGAGCAGCAGAGTACATGAAGAACAACTGAATATACATGCAATAGCAAATACATACTGCAGCAAATAAGAATTTATGTACTCACCATAACTTTCCATGTTTGTTGTTCATTTCGCCTATATTCTTGCTGGTTGGGTTCGGAACCAAGCATCGATTCTGATTTGGCCTAATACAAAAGTTCGAGAGCTTCCACTGGCTTGAGGCTAACCCCCTATTCCCATGATGTACTAGGTAAGTTACCCAGATCTTGTTTGCAACTGAAAGCAGAAACGTTATGGTGAGTACATAACTTCTTAATGTTATGTTGTCCAATCTCGCAATAATTCTTGCTGGTTGGGACAGCGTCCCTAGCACCTTTATCCTAGGGTGGCTCAGGAAAACGAGCTCTTCAATACAGTGGCTCCAAAGGAAGCACTGTTCCGGGAGGCCACGTCTACTTTGTAATGAGAGTAATAAAGGTATGAGACCTCACCCATGTGGCAGCTGCACAAATAGAGTCCATAGGAAGTTCAGCCTGGAAAGCTTAGGATGTTCAGACCGCTCTTGTGGAGTGGGACTTCACTTTGCCTGGTAATTGTCTGTTTTTATTACTGTATGAGAAGGAAATGCAGTCTGTAAGCCATTTAAACAAGGTTACTTTAGAAACTGGCAGTCCTTTCCTTTCGTCTGAAAAGGACATAAAAATCTGGTCAGACATTCTGAAATCTTTGGTCCTATGCAAAAAAAAATGTAGCTGTCTCTGTACATCTAGTTGATGCAATCTGCATTCTGCCTTGTCACTACAGTTGGGAAAGAACACTGGTAATTCAATAGATTGATTCAGACTGTTTTTGGAACAAACTTTCGTTAAGAAAAGGGATTAGTTCTTAGGGACAGACTGTCTTTGTGTAAAACTATATAAGAAGGGCACATAGAGAGTACTTGGAGTTCCAACACTCGCCTGGCAGAGATAATGGCTACTAAGAAAAGAGTTTTCCACAACAAAAACTTTATATCACAAAATGACGCAGGCTCAAAGGGTGGCAACACTAAGACAGAAAGAACAAAATTTAGGTCCCAAGGAGCTGAGGTTCTCTGATTGGGGGTCTGAGTACAAAGGTACCTTTCAAAAAGGCCTTACATAACCTGTGGGACATCATAGGCATTCCTATCTCACCAGTATGAAAATTAGAAATGGCTGCTAATTGTACCCTGACGGTAGCTGCTGCTGCCCCTTCATCACAAAGTTCGGAGAGAAACTCTAGAACTGTGGTGATAGGAGCCATAAAAGGTTCTATATTGTGCTTAACAGCCCAGTAGGAAAATCTTTTCCATTTACTTGAATACAGTTTCCACACAGACAGTTTGTGGGAAGAAACCAAGACAAGTTTAACTGCCGGGGAAAATCGTAACATCTGGCTAAATGTGGAATTGCAGCAGCCATGCTGTCAACTTGAGGGTCTGGATGGATGGCTGAAACGTTCCCGATGAGTGGGTTAAAAGGTCTGGCACTGGGTTCAGAATCCATGGTTCCTCCAGAAGATGGGCCCAGAGAAAGGGGAACCAAATTTGTCTAGGCCAGTAAGGTGCAACAGCTTTTCAACGTGCTGGCTTTATGAAGTACTTTGGATATTAAGGGGAAGGGTGGGGGAGGCACAGAGATGTCCCGGGGGGCAATTGTGAACAAGCACATCCCTTGGTGGCTTCCCCAGAGGGGGAATGAGGGCAAAGTAGCTGCTGCATTTGGCATTCATGGAGGTGGAGAAAAGGTTGCAGAAAAGTTGGCCCCATCTCTGAAAGATCTCTTCCGCAATTTCTAGTTTTAGGGACCACTTGTGAGGCAACAGAATCGCTCTGCTGATTTTGTCCGCTATCACATTGGATTTGCCCGGGATATGCATTGCTATCAGAAATCGTTGAGAAGTGACACCCCATTGCCACACCTATTGTGCTTCTTGACACAGAGGATACGATTTGGCTCCTTCCTGTTTATGTACCACACTACTGACATATTGTCTGTTTGAATTGCAACTGTTTCTATCGGAAGAGAGTCCTGAAATGCCTGCAAAGCATAAAGCTTATCTCTAGGACATTGATGTGCAAGTGGCTCTTGTGTTCTCACCATAAGCCTTGGACAGTCTTTCCCAGATAATGCCCTCCCCACCCAATCTGGGAAGCATCCATGGTCAGTACCTCTGCCGGTTCTGGAAATATGAATGGGTGGCCTAAGGACAACTGTTCAGTTTGTAGCCATCAAAGAAGATACTTCTTGCATGACTCCGTAATGATTATCTGGTGCGATAGAGGAAGATCCTGCATGGACCACTGGGCAAAGATTGACCACTGTAGAACCCTCATGTGCAGCCAAGCTAGTGGAACTAGAAGAATTGCAGCTGCCATGGTGCCCAGAACTTGTAATACATACCTCACTTGAACCCTTCTTTTTGATATCAAGATTCTGATTTGACAGTGAAGGGACTGAATTCTCTCGGGGGTAAATTTTGCCACCATTTCTGTTGAATCCAATTCTGCGCCTAAGAAAGTAATATGCTGTGAAGGTGACAAGGCAGACTTTTTGAAGTTTATTATAATGCCTAGCCTAGCGCAAAGTAGTATTGTTTCATCCCTAGTTGTAGTAGATGCTTGGTGGTGGTGGTTAGGAGCCAGTTGTCTAGGTATGGAAACACACAGAATCCCCGACATCCCAAGTGAGCCGTAATCACTGCCATGCACTTGGTGAACACTCTGGGGGCAGTAGTGAGACCAAAGGGCATGGCTAGAAATTGGTAACAACTGGCTCCCAGTCGAAAGCACAAGTGTCTCCTGGATCACCTGTCCATTTTTATATGGTAGCATGCATCTTGGACATTTATCGCGTACATCCGATTGTCTTTCCCGAGAAAGGGGAATACAGACTGCAGTGTCACCATCCAGAACTTTGATTTTTTACAGATTTGTTCAGTCTGCTGAGATCCAGAATGGGTCTCCAGTCCCCTGTCTTTTTTGGAACTAAAAAGAACCTGAGTAAGTTCCGGATCCAATTTGGTTTGTGGGGACCTCTTGGCTGACACTTTTTTTCTAGCAACTTGTGTATTTCTGCAGTGGCTTCATCTCTCTGACTGGGTGGGGCATCTGGAATGGACTGATTTACATGAGGAGGAGTAGAAAAGGGAATGTAATAACCTCTGCATATAACTGAGTGTACCAATTTGTCTTGAGTGATTACCAGCCAGGCGTTTGGGTACAGTGACAAGTGTCCCCCAACTGCCTCCAGACAAGAGTAGGCGGGCCTCCTTTCAGGAGCGTTGGAAGGGCCTGCCAGAGAACATATCTCTTGTTGCCCTGATTCTGTGAACCCTCTCTGCCGTGAAGTCGGTGTCTCCCATTATTACCTTCCCCTCTGCCCCTGGGGGAAGAATCACCACATGCATCAGAAAAAACTTTTTGGGACTTGTGGAACCACATTTTACTGTCTTTCTTACCTTTGGGATAAGGTCTGGATGGGGCGGAAAAACAGACCCAATGGCAGACAAGATTTTTCCATCCTGCTTGCACCTGGTCAAAGTTTCTTTCACCTTTGGTCCAAAAAGAGAAGACTCATCAAAGGGGGCATTGGTGAAGGAAGACCTGAAGGGTTCAGCAAAGTTGCAAAGATGCATCCAGGAATGTCTCCTTAGGGAAGTTCCTGTTGCTGCTGCCTTGCTCGCTCCATCAGCTGCATATGAAATCAGTTTCATGGAGGAGTTGACAATTGAGTTGCGGGTAGAGAGCTGTGAGGAAATCTTGTCCGTGGTCCCCGAAGCTATACTACCCTGAAGGGTATCTCTCAGCTCTTTGAGGAGATCCCTTTGAAGCCTCGTAATAAGGGTCAGGTAATTCGGCGACCGCAGAGTAAAGCCCGCTGAAGAAAAAACATGCTTTCCATATCTGTCCATAGTCCGTGATTCTTTTTTGGGAGGATGAACAGATGAGGAGGTTTCCAGTAACTCCTTCTTAGTGGCCGCCACCACCACCACCATCACATCGACAGGGCCGCCTTTGGTTAGGAACTCCTTCTCAGTAGGGGCAGTGATAAATTTATTGGGCTTCCACAAAACAGGCTCCACTGTATCAGGGGAAGTCCAGGCCTTATGAGATATAACATTAAGCAATTGGTCGTAAGGGGGAGTCACTCAAGAGGTGGAAGGGTGAAACCCAAAAGCCTCCAGGTATACCGATTCGTCCTCTGAAGGGTTGAGTGGGCTTCCAGCCAACCGTCTGTTTCAGGATCTCAAGGATGTCAGCAAACAAGACATCCTCAGAGGGGGACCATAGGGACCCTTCTGAATCATCCAGATCTGTATCTGACGTGACAGACTCAGGGGAGTCTATGTGCTTCCTCTTGCACAGTCTCTTCCAAGGGACTTCCTCAAGGGGATACTCTGGTGAACTGTCCATGCTGACTCCCCTACCCGGACCCGATGGGGGAGCATCAGCTCCCAGACCCTTTGAAATCCGATGGACCCGAAGAGGTCGGAGCAGATGTCAGAACAGATGATCCTAAAGGAGGTCCTGGTTTTGACAGTTCCACTACTATCAGACCCACAATATCTGGCTCTGAGAAAACAAGCTGGGTCAGAGGAGGAATTGAAGATGGTGCTTTGGCCAGTCCTGATTCCTTTGTGGTCAGTGACGATAACATTTTTGCCAGTGCCCGTGTTCGAAGCAGTCTCTTCACCACCCGCTCCACATCATCATCAGATAAACTCATGGAGGAATGGGAGGACAAAGAAGGAGATTTAGCCATCTCCAAAATGGGTGATCTCAAAGTTGGAGTGATCGGCTCCAAGATAGGAGACCATGTCGTAATTGACAACTCTACCGGCTCCGTGGACACAGATAGTGCCGAAGAGGTTGACTTTGATTTGTCAGAACCATGAGTCCTCGGTTCCGATGCAGTAATTTTCCTAGGTGGCTCTGAAGCTGGAGTTGCAATGGCAGGTCTTTTAGATCTTTTCTGAGTGAGAAATAGAGGGAGACATAGGCTTGGAGCACTGAGAACCCTCTAATGATTCCTGGAAAAAACCTTTTAACAAGCCTCTCACCATTAATTTATTTCTTCGCTCTTGAAGTACCCTGTTGCTGAAACCATGGCAAATTGTACAAGGGTCTTGCAAATGGATGACGCCAAGACAATACACACAGTGTGTCCATCCGTAAGAGACATCTTTTGTGTACACATCACATTTTTTAAATCTTGATTGCCTCAGTTCTTTTGGATCCTTATCTTTTTCTTTCGACATTGTTAACCAGCAAAAAGATAGCAATAAATTTAACTAATCTAACAACACTTCTAGACTTGTAAAAATTATAGAAAATTTTCAAAAAACGGCTCTAACACAATGGAGCCTATTAACTATGGTCACACCATATAAGAAAAATAAACCAGCGGTGGTGGTGCTGCAGTAGCGTTGTCGCCTCACAGTAAGACGTCCGGTTCGATTCTCAGCTAGAGCGTCTTCTGCGTGGAGACATGCGTGAATGGGCGTACCTTCGTTGAAGGTTGTGCGTCAGGGCTGGTAACTCAACACGTAAAAATCAACTACTAATCATTAGCGGACCTGAGTTCCGCTGTGGCAACCCCTAACCGGGAAAAGCCGAAAGACACAACAACAACAACTGCAAGGCTTTTGAAAGAAAGATCACAAAACTGCCAAAGGACAAGTTTAATTATTTCAAACATACCATCTAAAACGGAACACTATAGCTAATTTAATGACAACCACCAACAATCCTATGAGAAAACTAAGATAAATATAGAGGGGAATCCTCCAACTTAAACAGACTCTCCAGATAAGAAAAAAAAACTAACAACATGGGGAGAGGAAGGGGAGCGGCCCTCTAAGTTAAAATGGGCTGCTGAGAGCCCTCTAACTTAAACAGGTATCGCACAAGAACAACAGGGGAAAACACACGCTAGAGATTACAAACAGGGGTTTCTAAATCTATTGCACACTACAGAAAAAGTTTTTATCTGAAAACTATTGAAAAAAATATAATTAAATACTACTTAGCTAATGAGCCAGTCAGAAGATGCCCCGGTCGCTTGAGAGGTAAATGAGATCTGGGTAACTTACCCAGTGCATCATAGGATAAGGGGTTAGCCTCAGTGGAAGCTCTCGAGCTTTTGTATTACACTGAGTCGGAACAGATGCTCGGTTCCAAACCCCACCAGCAAGAATTAAGGCGAGATTGGACAACATCATTAGCCATACATACAATATGAAACATAGTCATCATCCTCTTTCGGCTTTTCCCGTTAGGGGTCGCCACAGCGGATCATCTCTTTCCATTTCTTCCTATCCTCTGCATCTTGCTCTGTCACACCAACCATCTGCATGTCCTCTCTCACCACGTCCATAAACCTTATCTTAGGCCTTCCTCTTTTCCTCTTACCTGGCAGCTCCATCCTTAGCATCTTTTTCCCAATATACCCATCATCCCTCCTCAGCACATGTCCAAACCAACGCAATCTCGTCTCTCTTGCTTTGTCTCCAAAGTGTCCAACATGAGCTGACCCTCTAATATACTGATTCCTAATCCTATCCAGCCTAGTCACACCGAGTGCAAATCTTAACATCTTTAACTCTGCCACATCCAGCTCTGACTCCTGCCTTTTTGTCAATGCCACTGTCTCCAACCCATATAACATAGCTGGTCTCACTACCCTCTTGTAGACTTTCCCTTTCACTCTTACTGGTACCTGTCTGTCACAAATCACTCTTGACACTCTTCTCCACCCATTCCACCCTGCCTGTACTCTCTTCTTCACCTCTCTTCCACATTCACCATTACTCTGAACTGTTGATCCCAAGTACTTAAACTCGTCCAACTTTACCAACTCTACTCCCTGTATCCTCACCATTCCTCTACCCTCCCTCTCATTTACACACATATATTCTGTCTTAGCCCTGCTGACCTTCATTCCTCTGCTCTCTAGAGCATATCTCCACCTCTCCAGAGTCTCCTCAACCTGATTCCTACTCTCACTACAGATCACAATGTCATCTGCAAACATCATAGTCCACGGAGCCTCCTGTCTGATCTCATCTGTCAACCTGTCCATCACCACTGCAAATAAGAAAGGACTCAGAGCTGATCCTTGATGTAATCCCACCTCCACCTTAAACAGATCTGTCACTCCCACTGCAGTCCTCACCACTGTCACACTACCTTCGTACATATCCTGTACCACTCTTACATACTTCTCTGCCACTCCCGACTTCCTCATACAATACCACAACTCTTCTCTAGGCACCCTGTCATATGCTTTCTCCAAGTCTACAAAGACACAATGCAACTCCTTCTGACCTTCTCTGTATTTCTCCAATAACACTCTCAGAGCAAACATTGCATCTGTAGTGCTCTTTCCTGGCATGAAACCATACTGCTGATCACTAATCATCACCTCCCTTCTTAACCTAGCTTCTACTACTCTTTCCCATAACTTCAAGCTGTGACTGATCAGTTTTATCCCTCTGTAGTTACTGCAGCTCTGCACATCACCCTTATTCTTAAAGATAGGGACCAAAACACTTTTTCTCCACTCCTCAGGCATCCTCTGACTTTCCAAAATTTCACTAAACAATCTAGTTAGAAATTCCACTGCCATTTCTCCTAAGCACCTCCATGCTTCCATTGGTATGTCATCTGGGCCAACAGCCTTTCCATTCTTCATCCTCTTCATAGCTGCCCTTACTTCCTCCTTGCTAATCTGTTTCACTTCCTGATTCACTATCCCCATATCATCCAACCTTCTCTCTCTCTCATTCTCTTCATTCATCAGCCTCTCAAAATACTCTTTCCATCTACTCAACACACTCTCCTCTCTTGTGAGTACCTTTCCCTCACTATCCTTTATCACCCTTACTTGCTGCACATCTTTCCCAGCTCTGTCCCTCTGTCTAGCCAATCGGTACAGGTCCTTTTCTCCCTCTTTAGTGTCCAATCTCTCATACAACTCTCTATATGCCTTATCCTTAGCTTTCGCCACCTCTCGAAACATAGTAATGAACAGATATACCAATATCTAGCTAAAGGCTAGGAATAAAGGTAGGATGTATATACTGATAGTACTAAGTTCAAACAGATACTGTTCTAAACTCATATACCTAAATGTTATATACAAATATTGCACTAAACTCAAGTACATATAAAGCAGAAGCTCCACATGAAGGTGGAACAAGCTAGAAGGGCTAATGGGATGGAAGGGGAAGATAGAAGAGTAAGAAAGGAGACTGAGTGAGTTGTATATGTGGTAGTGAGGGAAAGCTAGGTGTAAGTCAGTTGGATATGTATTTGGAGTTGAGATGAAGTGAGGTAGTTAAGCATGTTATAACAGGTCTGAGAGATTGGGTGAGGAGGGAAGGAGAGGGTAAAGGGTGAGCCAGAGCCTGCAGAGGAAGGAATGTAATGATCAGACGGTATGAGGCATGGTGGCTAGGGGAGGGGAGAGGAATGGGCGATAAAAGGAGGGTTACTAGTCGAGATTGGTGCATGGGCATAAACAGAGACTTTTTAAGTGAGTTTTATATATGAAGGCAGACATGAGGGAGATCTCAGACTATGAGTCCCAGGCAGGTATTAGCCTAGCAATGAGCAGCATCCTACCTTTCCAAAGGATGGTGCCCCAGTATGAGCAAAAAATAACTGACTTCAATAATTTGCTTAGTAAAGGAGGTACAGTATTTGACAGTCTGGGAGAATATAATCAATAGGCCACATTGCTTTGCCAGGGTTGATATGAATCACTCTACATTTTTGAACACTGGCTAAAATGTTGTCCACCCCCATAGTGCCTTTATTAGGCAATAGCAAGCAAATAAACCTACCAACATAAAACAAGCAAAGGAAAATATAAAGATGCTACTCAACAATGCTAGGAGCCTACACAAGAAACTCCACTCCCTGCAAGCCCTCTTCACTTTGGAGGATGTAAACACCTATGCTGTGACTGAGATATGGTTTAAATTAGTGGAGAGTACTCCAGCTGTGAATGGCTATAATGCCTTCTACACATTTAGCACAGCTACTACACAGATGTGAAAAATTGTGGAAGTCTCTCAATCTTCATCCAAAAGAGACACATCAAGGCTGGTAAATTATAAAGTTTCTTCATGTCCAACACACCATCGGCAAAGTTCCTTATATTCTAACTAGCAACCAAATGCCCTCTATGAACCACGAATGCCACAGTGCCTACTAATATGAAATGGAGTCACTCAGTATTAAACCCTGTACGATCTTCTTGGGCAACTTCAACTACTCATCTGTAGACTGGGTGTTACACTTCTTATGCACACTCACACCTATGACCGATTTAGTGTATCCAATCCACCTACTGCATGTCTTTGGAATGTGGAAGGAAACCAGAGAACCCCCAGAGGAAACTCAAGAACACAGGGAGGACATGCAGACTCCAAACAAAAGGCACCCCAGCCGAGAATTGAACCAGAGAACCACTTGCTTTAAGGCAAAAACAGGACTCCTTCAACAGTTGAGAAAGAAGAATAAGACAATTGGTCTGTCAATTTGTATAGGGAGCTGTACGGATGCTTTTGACCTTGAAAAGTTTTGTTCTTTTGGGTGACTTTCACCACCAGGAGATATGGAGGAAAACAAAGAAGAGTCCAGGTGGCCATTGATGGGCTACAGTTTCCCTCAGGGGCTCCTTGATGAAGGAAAGATGGGAAATAAATCTCTGAACATGGTGGTGTTGGGGATACAAACAGATCACACAGATGGATTTTTCTCCATTTTTGAAAGATTTTCTTCATCAGTGAGAGGCAGGAGGACAACTTATGAGGTAGCATTAGGCACCTGTGCAACTCATCTAACAAGGAGATGGACTCTTCTGAAATATGGACTGCAACCAGAACACAGTTGCTGGAGATGGTCATTCCCATAATCTAATTGTTTCCTAACACCAGACCTGTTTCTGTTGCTTGTTAATTTACCACACAACTGCACTGGGGATCCTGGAAAGCTCTTGTTTCCAATACACTGAGGATCAGGGAAAGCTCAGCTAATATACAGAAACTTAAGCTATCTGCCCATCCTAATGTCCCCCAAAACCAAGGCTGGCATATTCCTGGTGACTGCCACCATGAAAGGAAAAGATGGAAGGGACTACCTGAGGATAGACTGTCAGCATTCATCCATTGCAACAAATGTTAGAAACAGGTTTAAGAAATGAAGATGCAGTGATCCACTAGATCCACATGCTGAGACAACTGGACCCAGAAGGTCTACAAGAGCACTCTCATGTAGAATTTAATGTGTGGAGCATGGGTATGGCTGTCACCATGAGACCCAGTACCTTTAGGCAATAGTTGTCTGGTGTTCTGTAAGTCTGAAGAACATAAGCTTTGTACCGTATGGTTTTAGTGGTATCCATGAAGAGTCTTGCCCTCCATAATTATGTGTTCAGACTGTAACTGATGAATACCAAACATTGGGAAGGCTGCAGCTGAGATTTCACAAAATTCATGGTTATTCCTTGTGAGTGAAAATATTGAATTATTTATTCTCTCTCACACACTAACTTATGGATGGGGCAGCTAGGAGTCAGTCATCCAGATACAGAAACACTTCACCTCTAAGCAAATGAAAGAACAATGCAACCACAAACACGTATTTGGTGAACACACTGTGGGCTGAGGTGAAACCAACTAAAACAGTCTGGAACTAAAAGTGACAGGCTCTAGCACTGAAACCCAGACACCTTCAGGACCATTTTTCAAGTTTTGTGTGGAGGTAGGTATATTGACGGTCCAAAAAGCACATCCAATCTCTTTCTGCAAGAAAAGGAAGGCTTAACTGCACTGAAACCATTCAAAAGGCTTACCTTGGACAAATTAAGTTTATACCACTTAAATATAAACTGCACTGAGATCCTATGTCGTTTTGGTACAAAAGAACCAAGGTTACTCTTTGAACTTTTTCATGTCTGGTGGGACTTTATGAATGGCTCTTTTTTTGCTTCTGACAATCATTTTTTTGGTGGGGGTGAGTACATTGGGTAGAGAAAGAAAAAGGAATTCTGGAACAAACAGAAAGGGAAAGTTTGTAAGCCCTGTATATGAATGTCCATACCTACATGTCGGTGGGGATAGCTTTTCATTCTGACAATGGGTCAAATGACCTCTCCAACTGACTCCAGTGGAAAACAGATGGGAAGCAGCCAGGCAAAATCACAGGGCTGCTGCTGCTTCCTCCTGAAGGCAGGTTAAGCCTTAGCTGGTCTAGCACCCTATGTGTAGAGCTTCACAGTGCATTACACCAGATCTGGAAACAGCACAAGGTGACTTAGGCAACTGCCTATGGCCCAGTGTTGGCTGGGGGGATCAGCTGGCTTAAAAATGCTTCACTTTAAGAAAAAAAAACTACAGTCTGAAAAAAATAGCCCCAGAACTCTACCTCCAGAGCACCTGAGTAATAGCACCTTGTGGCCAATATTAGACAGCCTCAAAAACTTCTTTGTCAGGACTGTACATCCGGAAAGTGTACAGGAGTTACAGGCTATAGCATGTACATGGAACATTTGATTTGAGTTACAAACTACAGGCTCTCCAGCTCATTAACAGCAGCACCACACACAGCCAAGAATGGACTGCGTATTAGATAGAGTCGCAGAACCCCCTCCTCCAAAGTGCAGGCAGCTGGACCGTGCACCCAGTGGGGTGTGTGTGTGTGTTTGAAATGCACCAGTTAGGGAGGATTACCCTTGAACCTTCACTGTGTGGAGGCAGGAGCCTTAATCCTCTACACCAAAATGCCAGGCCTCCTTTAATTTTATTTTTGTAAATCACTGAAGATTACAGCCTGGCAAGGTCAGTCACAGAGTGACTGTGTGGTTCATGCTCCATGTCAGTGGTGCAACAGGTAACACACTTGCCTTTAGTGCAGAACAGTGTGGGTTCTATCTCTACACCAAGTAGACTGCTAATACTGCAGTGCAACATAATGGGGGTTGCAGTACTCCTGCTCGTGTCATCCTTTGGAAGAGACATTAAACCAAAGTCCCATATGGATGTTAAATACTCCATGACACCTATCGAAAAGATTATGGGAAGTTCTCTGATGCCCTGGCCAATTTTCCCCAGAAGTATAAATATCACCTTGAGTCTCCCTTGAAAAGAGGCCTCTAGCCTAGTAGGTCTAACCCAGTTAACAAAGGCTAAATAAAAAAGTGAAATAAATGTTGCAGCAAAACCTGTTACTCTATAAACTTTTTAAGTAATTTAGAGCAGTCTGCTCTTATTCCAGTTTTTCAGAACCTCTCTGATTTTGCCTTATTTTTATGCCCTGTTTTTGAACAAGTTACTTAACCTGGCAGTACTCTGGGGCAACTGGAAATTTGGGCCAGGCTACTCAATGGTCCCCGGACTGCAAGCTTAGTAACTACCTATGAATTAGAGCACATACGGTATAAAAAAGGAAATTGATTGTAGTAAAAGGAGCGTCACCATATGTGACACGTTCTTTGGATGTGATCCTTGTTTTCCCTGCTCTGTTGAATGTTGACAGTGTGTTATTACTTAGCTGTAAAACTGAACAGTGTGAAGTCTTTGAGTTTACTGCTAGTATTTTAACTATGAATACACAGGCATAAAATGTAAGATGTTTGTTCTACAACAGCTTGTCTAACAGTGCACATGAGTAAGGCTATGAGCTGTTAACAGCTGCTTCCTGTAGTACAAGTTTTCATTTCCTCAGCCTTCATTTATCTTCTATGTGACTCTGTCAAGTTACTTCACCCGAAAGTACTCCTGGACTGCTTCTGAAAAGGGACACATGTCCAGTGGGGTGTTCCAGGCTGTTAGCAAATGTTTCACATTTGTCTTTTGACCTGAACCCTTCACATATATGCTAATTAGTACTTCATTATATGCTGTTTATCTATAAATCCCAGCACATCTCTTATAGTTTAAAGAGTTGCCAGATGCATTTTCACCAAGGGAAGTTTGTTGTTTCTCATGCCAAGTCTGTTTTCAATGTGAGCATCTTTTGTTTTGTTTTGTTTTGTTTATCAAACAGTTATCGGCGTTTATTTCTGTAAAACTTAAAATAAATGTTTTAAACAAATCCAAATCTCCATGATAATTGCAAAAGCAAAGATGAAAATAGTATGTACACTGACAGGTTTGAATGGTGGTTATGGTAATTGGGGAGAGAGAGACAAGTAATGGGATATTTGTATGGATGGCTGGGGCTCGATTCACTATCATACACAAAGCCCAATTTGTACATGATCTGGCTCTGTTGGTTCTGCAGGTGTATGCTGCATCAAAGCATTATTAGCCATTTGTTATTATTTATTGACTGAGAAAGCCCGACTAGGGCAGAGCCCATTTTCAGCGGAGGCCCAGGGAGAAACACTCCAGATGCATGTCTTTGGATTGTGGGAGGAAACGAGTACCCAGAGGAAACCCACGCGAACGCAGTGAGAACATGCAAATTCCACACAGAAGGCACCCCAGCCAAGAATCGAACCAGAGAACCTCTTGCTGTGAGGTTACAACTTTAACTGCTGCACCACTGTGCCACCCATTCAAGGTGGTCAGATTTGTAGTGAGTGATGACAGACTGGGAAACTATTCCTGATGACAGAGAAGATATGGGGTGGTCAAAAATGAGATGCAGGTGTAATGCAAGCATGTAAGTTCACCCCCCCCAAAAAAAATAGTATGCTGCATCCATTAATGTTTATGATTTTTGTATGATTTGTGGGTTTTCGAACAAAACCTCCTGCATCATTTATACCGTCTTTAATAATTTTTCTTTATTCACTGCACTAAGTCAATTAATTCATTAATAGACCTGGATTGTGCAATATATTCTAAACATGTTGCATTTTAGTGATATACTTTTACAGTACTTTCTTTACAGCCTCCAGCAAGTGAAAAAGGGTTGATATTTGTCATGTAATGTAGTCTGCATTATTTGGAGTGATGATTATAACCATCTAATATTTAGCATCCATTAAGCAGTCATTGTTACATATTACAGTGATCTAGTCTTCTCTAGAAGATTAGATTGCAAAGAATTTCACTATTTACTTACAAACTGTTACTATGGCAGTTCTAGCAGAGTACTAAAGCTAAGACTTGTTAATGAGCTGCCTCCTGTGACAAGGGTCAGTTTGTGAACATTTCCACCTTCATTTACCTACTGTGTGGTATTGAGCAAGTCACTTAACCAGGCAGTGCTTTGCAATAACTGGGAATTAGGGTAAACCTCCTTAATGGTCTCCAGGACTGCATGCCTATAACTATGAAACAAAAGTTACGTATTTACCACAATGACAGATCCTTTCATTCCAGTCCGTCCGATACAGCATACAGGTCCTTGAGGCCCTGCTCAGATCTGATCTGATCTGGCCAATTTAGTGCTCCAGCCTCAAACCCTTCCAAATTTAATTTCCCATGATGCCCTGACCCCCTGACTAACTCGGATCGAGTATGACACCCAGATGGAACATATCTGTACTGCCTTTAACTCAATAACAATGTTATCTGATAGACATCATGGTAGAGGAAAAGGAGGGCAGGTTTTCATAGCAGATGGACTGGAATGAAAGGATCTATCATTATGGTAAGTACATATCTTTTGCATCCTATTCATTCAGTCCATTTGATCTGAAGTATGGGTTACAATCTCTTGGGTGGATGGAAGCCATGAAGAAAGCCCTGGCCCTAGAAGAAAGGTCCAATTTGTAGTGCTTGGCAAATGTATGGGTTGAAGACCAACTGTCTGCTTAGCAAATCTCTTTTAAGGACAATGACCTGAAAAAGGCTGCTGAAATAGACACTGCTTTAGTACATTGGACTTTGGATTTGATTGGTAATGGCTTATTCTTGGACATAAAGATAAAGGAAATACAATCCAACATCCATTGTGATAGAGAAACTTTAGAAACTCTCTTGCCCAATCTGTTTTGTGTGAAGGAAATAAATAACTCTTCATCTCACCTGAAGGGGGTAGTCTTATGGAGATGAAGAAACAGTTGCCTGTATCATTTAATATTTGAAAGATGTATTCTCTTCTGTTTTGATAATTTGGAAAAAAAAAAAAACACTAAGGTAAAATAGGTTGGGAGCAGTTATTCTTGAAACTACTTTTAGAAGAAAGGGTTAGTTTGGGAAGTAACCCATTTTTTTAAGAAAAACTATATATGGGGAAACTGAAGACAAAGCATGGAGCTCTGACATCCTTTGGCTGATGTGATAACCTCTAACACAACCACCTTCCATGACAAGAACTTAATTTAATTCTACTGAAGTTGCTGGTTCAAATGGAGATTTGGATAAGGCTTTCAGAACAAAAGTCAAGTCTCATGGGGGCGTTGGATCTTTGACTGGATGTCTTAATTGAAATACCCCTTTAAGAAAGGCTTTGCACAACTTGTGGGAGGCTAAATAATGGTCTTGAAAACCTACATGTAAATAGGAGATGGAGACTGAACCTTGATGGTAGAGAAGCTAGAACCTGCTGCAAATAGCTAAGACAAGAAGTTCATAGGTTCATAGGTGTGTACTACGCTAATGGACCTGGAGCCTTTACAAGCCTAGCCCATAGAAGTGCCCTGGCATCATGCCTCCCAACGTTAGTTCCCAGTGCTTCTATCAAGTAGAGCCACTGGAGTGATCCCCGGGGTGAACTTTCTACTTCCTATCCACTCATCAAGATTCCTCTTGAAGAGGGCCAGTGAGGTGCTCTGCTTGACATGTATGGGAAGTCTATTCCAGAGCATGGGCAGTCTCTGTGTTATGAACCTGTCCCTCCAGCATGTTCTGTTGATTGTGGTAATGAGGTTGAGGTCTCTGGAGTATTTGGTGCGGAGGAATTGGGACTTTGTTAGATGTAGCATTTCTAACAGCGCTGGGTCAGACATGGCTTTCTAAGTTAAGCAGAGATTGCCTCTTAGTAGACGATATGAGACAGAGAATAGCTGGAGTTATTTGAGTCTGTCCATGTAGGACATGTGTTTAAGGCCTAGGATATTCTTCGTGAGGTACTTTTGTGGCCTTTCCAGCTGTTGCATGTGTCCAGTGAGGTACACGCCAAATGGGGCCATTATACTCTGATTGGCCTAATGAGGGAAGAGTAGACAGAGATGATGACCTCTTTCTTCCTGGATGTAAAACCCTTGGTAATGAGATGTGCCACATAGAAGGACTTATTGAACACGGTGGCAATGTGGTGGTTGAAGGAAAGGTTGCTGTCGACCTGTGTCCCCAGATCTCCTATAACACCTTCAGTGTTCAGTGGGCTCCCATCGATGTGGTAATTAGTGAGAACTGAGTTTTTCCTAAAGAGGATGAGAACGCATTTTTTGGCATTAAGCTTAAGGCCATGGTTTCGACACCAGTCACTGGTCTCAGTGAGGCCTTTCTGTAGGATGTCTACATCACTTGGGGAGTTAATAATGGCTCCCAGCTTGCAGTTGTCTGTAAATGTGGTCATCCAGAGTCCCTCCGTGTTGGCCTGGACTTCTGAGAAGTAGATGCCAAACAGGAGAGGACCCAGGACCGATCCCTGTGGGACTCCACTCATGACTGGCCAAAAGTCTGACTTGTAGAGTCCACTACTTTCACACTGTGGGTTCTATCTGTGAGCCACTTTGCAACCTACCTAGTGATATAAGTGTTGATGCCTAGTTTGGTGAGTTTATCAATAATTCCTGAGTGGGGAATGGTATCAAAGGCCTTGGCCAGATCGAGGTAGGCTGTATGAACTGCCTTTCCCTCATGCACAGCTCTGGTGACTGACTCAAAGAAGTCAACCAGGCTGGGCAGGCATGATCTACCATTCACAAAACCAAACTGTGTGGGATCTAGAGTTTGGAGATTCCCTATATCCTTGTTAATTTGGTCCATGATGATGCGCTCCATAGCTTTACATATCAGACTCATCAGGCTAATGTAGCAATAATTCCCAGGGTCTGTAGTCACTCCCCCTTTATGGAAAGGGATGACTGTAGCAGTGCGCCATTCAGTAGGGACAAAGCCTAAGGTGAGGCTGTGATTGAACAGGGCACACAGATGTGGTGCCAGTTCACTTTGTAGTTCATGTAGAACACATCCAGGGATACTGACGGATCCCATGGAAGCTATATTCTTGGCCTTGGACAATGCAGCTTTAACCTGTGCTACAGTAATGCTGGGTGCCTGGCATTCCTCTGATATTGAGATTGGTCCTTTAGGTGGGGAGAGAGGGGTAAAGTTGACACTGAATCTGTCGGCCGTATGTTGGCAATATGTGTTGGCTCAGTATAGGAGGTAGTTGTTCCAGTCTTGGGACATCACCTTTTTCTGCAACAGTTTCTTCCTTCTGTTGTAGAGTTTATTAATGGCAAGGGACCACCAGATTGGCTTCCTTTTTCTGGAGGAGTGCGTCTTGGTTCTGTTGGGTATGGCTAGTTCCATGCATTCATCTATGTGATCGTACAGTGCATTGGTGTATGAGTTGGCAACCATGCATCTATTTTCCACTGACATGATTGCGGTGAAGTTAGCCACCTCTGTTTTAGGAGCCAAAAGTCAGCTTTGGAGAAGTTTTTCATGGTGGTTACCTTTGTGAAGGGTGTGGGTGAGATGTGGACTTCCATGGTGATTAGTTTGTGGTTGGATCTAACCAGGGAGGAACTGACTATTGGTGTAGAGCAACAGTTGCCTATGTTAGCAATAACCAGGTCAAGGATGTTGCTTCCTCTAGTGGGGGTAAGAATGAGCTGGGTCCAGGGCATTGGAATTGAATTCCAGGAGACGTTGGGCCAGTGTATTGCTGCATGAGTAGTTTTCCCAGCTGATGGAAAGGTAGTTAAAGTCACCTGGTATTAGAGTGTTAGGTTGGACCCTAATAGTTTCCAGGCTGCTTAGGAACGTGGAGTGAGAGTCTTGGGGCATGGTTGGAGACCTATAGCAGGCTACGACCTGAATTGCCACCTTACCCAATGCTATTTGTACCTGAAGTATCTCAGATGCATTATGCTGGGCTACTAGTCTGGAGGTGTACATATCCTTTATGAATATGGAGACACCACCGCCTTTGGAGCTTCGGTCCCATGTTCTGGGGCCGAAAGGTGTGGAATGAGTTATAGCCTGGTAGTGCAGGGGTGCTTTCTGCTGCTTTAAACCAAGTCTCTGTTACAGCACAAATGTCACTGTTCTCCATTTTAAGGAGTGCTTCCAGCGAGTGCATCTTGAGACTTAGATTTCTAGCGTTGAGCAGCATGACCCTCAGACTGCATTTATTTATAGCTGTTACAAGTGGAGAATGTAACAGAGTCCACTTGCCCAAACCATTGCGCAACTCAAGCTGAGCTAACTAAAAAGACAGGTTTGGGTGCCAAGTCCTTCAGAGCTTTCATGCCAACAGAGACAGGAAGGATGAGCACTGTAAGGCCAATGCTAGGAACAGCAAATGATAAAAGTCCACACCATGACAAAAACAACACAAGAAACAAGGTGGGGGGTGGAAGGAGGCAAGTAGCTACTGCAGCAGTGATCATTCAAATGTCTAATATTATGATAGGTTTACTTACACAACTCTATTATGTTTTTCATATTGATCACTACTGCAGTAGTCAGAATCTGATCCAATGTATGGGTCAGAAGCTCCTAGGTCGTCTCAAGACAGAAGACCTTTCTGGATAAAAGCCCCAGAGGAAGCCTTGTCCCTAGAAGAATGGTCCGATTCATAGAGCTTGACAATGTATGGGTTGAAGACCAAGTGTCTGCTTAGCAAATCTCATCTAAGAACAATGACCTGAAAAATTACCCAAGCTATCTCAGCAGATTACCATAGCTTACAAGTTTTGAGAGCCCAGGAGCCCCTGGAGAATGGTCTTAGCAAAGCCTGATTTAGACCTAAAGAAGGAATCAAGCTTATAATGTCCTGTAAAAGTATGTACAGAAGACCGAGTTGCTGCCTCCAGAATACTTCTAGAATCCAACCCTTTCCAAAAAGACGCAGGATCATAGAATCATAGGAGATCACTAGGCTATCGACCCAGAGGTAATTTTAAGCCTAGCTATTTCATCCTAATGTAATACCATAGAAATGGTAGTCAGTACCAAAGACTGCATTTGGTGATGACTGCCTATGTCCAGGAGGGTTGTGGGCTCTATCCTAGGTAAGAATTTACGGTGCCCCATCCATTCATCCAGGATCTTCTTGCACAGTGTCATAGAGGTGCTCTGTTTCACATGAATCGGTAGCCTGTTCCAAAGACGTGGCAATCACTGGGAGATAAATCTATCCCTCCAGCATGTCCTATTTAAGTTGCAGGCCATATTTAGGTACCTGGAATGGGTACCTCTACTCCGGTTTGATTTACAGATATGCAGAAAGTTCATTCAATTTGAGACCATGACTAATACACCAGTCGCCGGTCTGTGTGAGACCCTTCTGGAGTATACGTACATCATTTGGTGATTCAGTGATTGCACCTAGTTTACAGTTGTCTGCAAACTTGGTCAGCCACAACCCCTTAGCTTTGAACTTCTGAGAAGTATATACCAAACAGTAGGGGACTCATCACTGACTTGTGTGGCACCTCACCGTTAACAGGTCTGCTGGCTGATGTGGAGTCACCCACTTTGACAGTGTGTGTCCGGTTTGTGAGACAGTTGCAACCCATCTTACATTCAGTTTGCCAAGTTTATCATTAATGCCTGAATATGGGATTGTGTCAAAAGCCTTTGCCAGATCAAGACATGATGTGGACAGATTTGCCCTCGTCAGTGGCCTTGGTCACATTTTCAGAGAAATCCAACAGATTTAATAGGCAGGATCTGCCCTTCACAAAGCCGAATTGGGTAGGATCCAGGATTTGAAGGTCACCTATGTCTTTTATTTATGAAGTCCACAATTATATGTTCCGTGGCCTTACAGATGAGGCTGGTCAGGCTTATGGGTCTGTAATTCCCTGGGTCTGCTGCTAATCCACCTTTTCTGGAGGGGAGTAACTGTTGCCGTTCTCCATTCCACAGGAACAAAGCCTGTGGTCAGGCTACGATTGAAAAGCGTACTTAGTGGTGATGCTAGTTCATGTTCTAGCCTGTTTAGAAGACAGGCTGGGATGTTGTCTAGTCCCATAAAGACTGTGTTTTTTGCCTTGGACAAGACTTTGAGGACCTGCTCTTCAGATATGTAGGGTGAAGGGAGGTTTGGGGAAGGTTTGTTGTAAGTTAGGAGGGGATAAGTGAGTGAAATTTTCACCAAACCTATCCACTAGTAGGTTTGCTATCTCTGTGGGGTGAGTGTGTGATATCATTGGCCACTAGTTCTGCACATGCTTGGGTCCTACCCTTAAGGTTACATACTTACCTGTAAAAGGCCTTATGGTTATTCTTGGCTGTACTTGCTAACTTTATCTCAAAGGAGCCTTTGGAGGATTTGACAAGTTGTCTTATTTGCCTGTCGAAGCTGAGGAGGGTGCTTTTCCATTGTTGGGGCTTTGCCTTTGTTTTCCTGGACAGCAACTTTCTGCATTTATTGTAAAGTTTGGTGATGCTGGATGTCCACCATGGCAGCTTGTTTTTACTTGTGGCTCTGGCTTTGACTCTTTCTTGCATGGCTGAGTTTATACACTTGTGCAAGTGATTGTACAGGGCTTTAGCATAAGCTTCAGCACAGTTACCACTTCCAGCTTGGGGTGGGGCTTGGAATGCATTTATACCTTCACCTAGGAGGGTATAGTTTGCCTTGGTGAAGTTTTTTAGTTTGAGCTCACCCTTTACAAGTTCTTGTGTTAGTGCCAGCTCGAAGGTGACTGATTTGTGGTCAGTTTTAACTGAGGGTCCAAATGTTGCAGCACTGCATCTGTTTGGCATGTTGCTGAGGACTAGATCCAGAATGTTTGTTCCCCTTGTTGGGGTATGGACAATTTGTTCCAGGGCATTTGAATTAACAAAGTCAAGGAACTTTTGTGCTAGTGAGTTAGGGCTAGAGTAGGTTTCCCAGTTGATGGTGGGATAATCGAAATCCCCCATAACCAGTGTGTTCAGTAAAATTTGGATTGTCTCCTCTTTGGTCAAGTAGGCTTCATGGGTGTCATGACCCTTGGAGGGGGTTCTATTATTATTTATTTATTTATTCCAGTTTGGTGATTGGGGAGGTCCACTGGGATCAAGAGCCCATTTTCCATGGAGGCCGGGGGGGGGGAGAAAAGCTCCACAATACAAAGTTACATCACATAATGAATTACAAAGAAAAATATTTGCATTGCAATCAATAGGTAGTATTACAAAAAACAACAGGTAGAATTGCAGTCGAATAGGTATCATTCACTAAAGCAGCTAAGATATTAAAGAAGGATGAGAGGCATAGAGCATAAGGCTGGATGTTGATATCAGTTACATTTATAATCTAGGTCTTTGAGAGAAATTAGAAAGGTATGACGGTTAGCCAGGAGAGAAGGAGGAGGGGAGCTTGGGAGGTATGGGATGAAGAGTGCAGTTACATTTTCTATGAAGAAACAGGTAGGAATGAAGTTGTTTTTTGAAGGTGTTTAGGTTGTCACTGGTCTTCAGTGTAGAGGGCAGGGCATTCCATTTTTTAGCTAAGGAAAAGGAGAGTAGAAGCCGACCAGTTGGGCGCTTGGGTTTGTGGATGGTAATAAGGTTTTGGTGAGTAGATCTACGGGGTCTGAGGGGGGTATATGGTTGAAGAATATTAGATAGTGCTGGTCAGCTGGTGGGTTGAAATAATAATTTGTGGGCTGAGACAATGTGGAGGAAGTCAAGTTGATTGAGGAGTTCAAGCCAATTTAAAGTTTGTAGGGAGGTGCAGTGATGAGAGAAGGAATTTGCCTTGGTGGCGAATCTGGAGATTTTATTGTAGCATACTTCCAGTTTGGAGGTAAGGGTAGAAGATAGATTCGTAAGCAGAGGAGCACCGTACAGAAGAGATGGGAGGAGATATGTGGTGGTCAAAGTATGTCTAGTAGAGGGAGAGAGGAAGTGATTGTCTCTGTACAGTAGGCAGAGTTTTATGTGGGTTTTCTTGATGTTAAGTTGGATGTGGGTATTGACTTTTAAGTGTTTATCGATGGTGACCCCCAGGAGTTTGGCAGAGGGAACTATGTCAATGATGGAGTTGTTAAGGCTGGTAATTTGAAATGAGTTTTTATCAGTGGGAGTGGATTTAGAGGGAGTGACTAGAAGAAAGTACAGTTGTGTACACTTACCATAAATGTCGCTGTTCGAGTGTATTCACTGTTGCAGTCATTACATTTGGTTAATCTGCTAGCAGGTTGCCCTCAGTCGGCCTGAATTCCAAAGTCTTGGGTCCTGCGTCGGTTGCTGTCTCCTCTTCCATGATGTCAGGTCGTCAGGTGTATAAAACATGCAGCCGATGCCATTTTCTTTAGTTTTTCTTGCCCCAGATGTCAGGTGCCCCCAAAAAGGTAGCAAAAAAATATATATATATATATAAAAAAAAAAAATATATATATATATATATATATATATATATATATATATATATATATATATATATATATATATACACATAGATACATACACATGCATCAATATAAACTTTACCTTTATCTACAAGCAAATACACCACATAGGTTGTAGAAGATAGAAAAGGAAAGATAAACTCCAAAATGACTGGGGGATGGCGGGCGGGTAACCTGGACTGCAACAGTGAATACACTCGAACATCTACATTTATGGTAAGTGTACACAACTGTACTATGCTCTTCGTGTTTCACTGTTGCAGTCATTACATTTGGGTAGAATCCCAAAGCTATGGTTGGGAGGCTGGAGCTAAACAGTATTAGGTGCGGCTATAAGGCCCTGCAGAACTGCAGTGGCAAAGCCTGCCCTGGACTTAGAGTAGAGAGGCAAATGATAATGCTTTGTAAAGGTGTGAACAGAACTCCAAGTAGCAGCCTCTAGAATGTCTTTGGTTGGTACTCCTCTGAGAAAGGCTGCTGAAGTAGCTGCAGCTCTGGTGGAATGAGACCTAATGCCCTTGGGCACAGGTTTACCATGGTGTAAGTAGCAGAAACGGATGCAGTGGCTTATCCACTTTGAAATTGTCTGCTTTGAAATAGCCTTTCCTTGTGATCCTGCAGCATATGTCACTAGTAATTGCTCAGTTTTTCTTAGAGCTTTAGTCCTGCTTAAGTAGAATCTAAGCTGTCTGTGTACATCCAAGGAATGCAGAATTCTCTCCCCCTTGTTCTGCGGATTTGGATAAAAGGTTGGCAGATGAATTGTTTGGTTAAGAGCCACACTGGAAACCACCTTAGGCATAAATAAGATTTGTCCTCAGAGACACCTTGTCTGGGTAAAATATGATAAAAGGCTCTACAGCCATGAGGGCCTGTAGCTCTGAAACTCTTCTTGCTGAAGTAATTGCTAGTAGCAGAGCTGTTTTCCATGATAAGAACTTTATATTGGCGGTAGCAGCTGGTTCAAATGGAGGCAGGGTGAGCTTTTCCAATACATAATTGAGGTCCCATGCAGGTAATGGTGCTCTTCTAGGAGGCCTTAAATTTTTGGCTCCTCTAAGATACTGCTTTAGTAAAGGATGAGAAAAGATTGGTGGCTCTGTATTGTAATGAGCCGAAATGGCAGAGGCATGGATTTTAATTGAAGAGAAAGATAGGCCTTTGTCTAGCATCTCAGTTAAGTATTGTAATATCTGAGGAATATTTGGTTCTGCTGTATCAGTTCCTTGTGCTTGATTCCAAGCACAGAATCTCTTCCATTTATCAGCATAAGATTTTCTAGAACTAGGCCTTCTAACTTCCAAAATGACATCCATCACAGCTTTACTGAGAGGAGTTGTTTGTATAACTACATGATCAGCCATACTGCCAGGTTCAGTGTCTGGAGTTGATTGTGCAGGATCTGATTGTTTTGCTGGGACAGTAGTTGAAGTCTTTGAGGTAAAGTTCAAGGTGGGTATTGGGACAAGTTCCTTAGGACTGGGTACCAGTATTGGCGGGGCCAGTCCGGGGCAATTAGTATCATCTTTGGTTTCTCTTGTCTGACTTTTAAGAGGACCTTGGGAAGAACAGGCAGAGGAGGAAAGGCGTAAACTGATAGTTTTTTCCAACTGAAGGATAGGGCATCCACTTTCCATGCTTGTCTGTGATAAGTCCTTGGGCAGAATCTTTTCAATTGATAATTTTGAGGAGAGGCACTCATGAGGGTCCATAAGGTTTCTGCTTAAATCGTCTACCAGAGTACTTTGCTTTCCTGGCAGGAACTGAGCTTGGAGATGTACTTTGTAGGTCAAAGCTGTGTCCCACAGTGCCATGGCTAATCTGCAAAGGGGGTATGACTGTGTGCCCCCTTGCTTGTTTATATACCACATGACAGTGGTGTTGTCCGTCTTTATTAGTAGTTGTCCTGGATTAATTAAGTCCTTGAAGGTTGTTAGGGCATTCTGAACAGCTAGCATCTCTTTCTGCTTGATATGTAGATGCATTTGTTTTGGGGTCCATATGCCCTGAATGCATCTTCCTGCCATGTGGGCCCCCCAGGCATAATCTGATGCGTCTGTTGTTAAGGTTTGGCTGGCAGGGGGAAGAGTGAAGGCTCATCCCATGTTTTGGTGACATGCCTTTGCCCACCATAGAAACTCCTGTTGCAGGCAGGGTATGAGAGGAATCATTGTTTCCAGTCTCTGAGAATGTTGACTCCATAAACTTTTAGGTACCATTGAAGTTTCCTCATATGCAGTCTCGCATATGGAAACAGTAAGATGCAGGATGCCATGAAGCCCAAAGCCTGCAGAATTTGTCTTGCAGATAACTGGGTTTTTGTTACCATCAGTTTGAAGTAAGTAGTCAGTTGCCTTTGCTTGTCTGGCGTGAGGTAAGCCATCTGGACAGTTGTATTCAAGCTTGCACCCAGGAATGTTATCTTTTGAGAGGGTACCAGTTGTGATTTATTTTCATTTATTGTGTACCCTAGGCATGTTAGAAGCCTTTTCACAAACGCCATGTGTTGAAGAAGAATGTCCTTGATCTCAGCTTGAATGAGACAGTTGTCCATGTAAGGGTATATTTGTATACATTTTTGTCTGCAAAATGCAATTACTGGTGCCAGGCACTTTGTGAAGACCCTGGGCGCAGTAGATAAGCCACAGGGCAGTGCAGAGAATTTGTAATGCATTAAGCCAGCCTTGAATCTGAGGTATCTTCTGCACGATTGTCTTATTGGGACATGCAGGTATGCCTCTTTTAGGTCTAATGCCACCAGCCAAGCATTCTTGCCCAGTATGGGCAGAAGCTGCTGTAATGTCAGCATTTTGAATTTTGGAATGTCCAGGTATGTGTTCAAAATTGTTAAATCCAGTATTGGCCGCCAGGCCTTGTCCTTTCTGGGTACCAAGAACAGTCTTGAGTAAAAACCTTGTCCTTTTTCCTGTTCTGGTACTGGCTGAATGGCCCCCATATCCATGAGGGATGTAACCTGTTTCTGTGCCTCTGCCCATTGATTTTTGGGCAGATCTGGCCAACCGTTTGCCATTGGCAGAGTGTGGAAATGGAATCTGTATCCCTGTGATACTATGTTTAGTGCCCACTTGTCCTGGGTTATTAACTGCCAATTTTGAGCAAAAAGTGCTAACTTTCCCCCTAAGGGTGCTGCCAAAAGATAAGTGCTTGTTGTAGGCAGAGGGAAGTCATTGGGACTGTTTTCTGTAGATTTGCATTTTATCTCCTCCAGATTTGGAGGTAGAAGCGCCCCATTGCTTTGACCTGTATGAATCTTGCGCCTGGTATTTGGAACCCTTAGGGCGTCTGGATTTGCCCCTTTGAGCTCTGTCTGACACAGGAAAGGACCAATTCTTTGTAGGCCAGTGTCTACTGAATCTTGGTGGCTGCACTTGTAAGAAGTCTTTAACAGTTTGCATAGACTTAGCTTTGTCTTCCATTTTCTTTAAAACCTCTTCTGCCTTAATACCAAACAGAATATCATGCTGTAAAGGTGCATCTAGCAATTTAGCTTTAACATGATCAGGCAAATTTTGTTCCTTTAGCCAGACATGCCTCCTAATCACAGATCCAGTAACTGCGGCCCTGCAGGAGGCCTCTAAGGAGTCAAATCCACATTGCAAAGTATGCTTTCCAACCTGTTCAGCTGCATGCAATAATTCCTGCAATTCTTTATTTTCTGCACATTCAGAAATCAACATCATTTTCTGTTTCAGCAATCCCATAACATGTTGTTGATACTTAAGCATATGAAATTGACAGTTTAAGGCTTTGATTGCCAAGGTTGCAGATGTATAAACCTTTTTTCCCCATCTGTCCAGTGCCCTTGAATCTCTGTCAGAGGGGGTAGGATTTTTTTGCTGTTGATGCCTTAACTCCCTTTGGACCCGGTGAAATAGTTTCAGGATCAGCAGCAGGGTTTCTAAATAAAAATTTATGTGAGTCAGGGACCCTGTAATATCTGTCATGCTTACTGGGAGCCAGAGGTAAGGAGTCAGGGGTTAAACTTGACTCCGACAACACATCATCCACAATGTCTAAAACAGGGGGAATGGCTAAAGGCCTGTGCTGAGGGAGAAGAAGGAAATCCCTGAGCCTCTTTTTTTGATTCTGAGAAATCTTGACTCTCCCAGTGAAAATGCTCCCTCAAAGTATGCAAGGTTTCCCCAAATGAATAATCTTCAGGAGGAGAAGCAGATGGTATAGACTCCTCTGCATCAGAATCCTCATAGGGAGGTATAGATAATTCCTGATCAGAAGAGGAATCAAAAGAAATAGAAACCTGATCTGAAGATTCATAATCAGTGTCTTGCCTAGGCCTCTTATCTGGAGGGGGATGGGTACCCCTGATCAAGGTAATAAGGTCTTCAGTCATTTTGATCATCTGTTTTTTAGGCATAGTGGCCTGTGCACATGGCTCATGCATCAGTTTTTTAGTTTTAGAAGTTGCTTTTGTCTTTGGTTTTGTAGCTGTCATCGGTTTGATATACAAATGTTGAGGTCTGAACACACCCTCAGAAGCTGGTGCCTGCTCAGCGGCTCCGGACCCATCCGAGGGAGATACATTCGTCGGTCCAATACCTTGAGTATCTTGCGGCATGCCGGACTCCACATGGGTGTTGGTAGAGGCCTGCGATAAAAAGGTAGCGGGTATCAGGGGCTGCGAAAGCGCCTCACTGAGTACCAGCAAACCGGCGACTGGCTTAGGAGAAACCTCATTGTCGGTTTTGGATCTCGACTGCCTTTCTCTATCCTTTTCTTTGCATTTTTTTATGTACTCTGGTAGTCGGATTGTTATCCGACTACAATTCTGGGTAGTTAAATCTGTTTCCAAAATACTTTGAGGCAAAAATATACCGACGCTTAATAGTGCGTTGGTTAAATCTAGCACAAAACCGACAGCCAGGCACGTTGTGATCAGGGCCTAGGCAAGCAATACAGTATAAATGGAAATCCTTGTGAGGTATTTGCTTCCCATAAGTAATACAATTATTAACATTTTCTGACATCGGTATGGAGCAAGAAAAAAGTTTCCCCAACGGGGTACTTAGCTTTAGTAAAGACTTCGGTTCTGAAACTCAAACTCAAATATTTCAGTAGTCGGCCGAACGGCACTTGCGAAATGCTGCTGCTTCGGGCACCGCACGGCAAGAAAGACTAAAGAAAATGGCATCGGCTGCATGTTTTATACCCCTGACGACCTGACGTCATGGAAGAGGAGACAGCAACCGTAGCAGGACCCAAGACTTTGGAATTCAGGCCGACTGAGGGCAACCTGCCAGCAGATTACCCAAATGTAATGACTGCAACAGTGAAACATGAAGAACATTCTTAGTTTTGTTAGTGTTAAGTGAGAGGTTTCAGTGGTTGAGAAGGCAGTTTGAGGTAGAGACTGGAGTTCTGTTAGGCTGGAGGCACAGCAGATCAAAGTTGAATTGTTTGCTTATTGGACAATTTTGGTATTAGGAATGGCTTTGTGGAAATCATTAATGAAGATGTTAAATAGAAGAGGGCCAAGTATGGAACCTTGGGGTACTCCTGTGGGGGTGGGAAGGAAGGTGGAGGAGGCTTGGCCCCATTTCACAGCTTGGGACCTGTCTGAAAGACAGCTGGAGAGCCAGGAAAGAGTTTCTGGGGAGATGTTGAGGTTAGTTAGATAGTTTAGTAGATGGGTGTGGGCGATGGTATCGAAAGCTTTAGATAAATCTAGCAGAACAGACTAAACTAAGTTACCAGAATCTCGAGCTGAATTGACAGAGTGTAAAAAGGAGAGAAGGGCTGTGTTAGTATTGTGTCCAGGGCGGAAGCCGTGTTGGGTAGGAGAGAGCAGCTGGTGTTCGGTCAGGAATGGCATGAGATGCAGGTGTATGCATTTTTCAAGAAGTTTAGAAATGGGTGAGAGGATGGCTATAGGGCGGAAGTTGGAGACGTTACAGTTTTTGCCACCCTTGTGGAGTGGAAAAATAAAAGCAGAACGCCATAGTTTGGGTACATAGGACTCGAGTAGTAATCTATTTATCAGGATGCTGACAGGGAGAGCAATACTGTCTGAGGCAATTTTTAAGGAGGAGGGGATGTTGTCAGGGGCATTGGTGCAAGGTTTAAGTTTGGAGAGAAGTTTTTTTATAAGGTAGGTGGATACATGTTTAAGTTCAAAAGTAGGGGGTGTGGGAGGAGAGGGGGAGGAAGCTTGGGCACAGGGGGTAGGGGGAAGGTTTTGGTTAGCTCAGCAATAGAAGAGGTGAAGAAGGTGTTGAATAGTTTGGCAATTTCTTGGTCAGATTTGCTAGTATCAGGACAAGGGTTGTTTATTGTACCAGACTTGAGATGGGAGTTAAGAGAGTTCCAGAATTGTTTGGGGTTTTTTGCATGATTTATTTGTAAATGGTTGTAGTAGGATTTTTTTATCTGTAATGACTTGTTTTTTGGCTAGGTTTCGCAGCTGTTTGTATTGAAGTAAAAATACAGGCTGTTTATGACGGAGATAGCTTTTCCAAGATTTATCTCTTTGTTGCATAATTTTCTTGGTTTCTTTGGTAAGCCAAGGGGCAGTCTTGTCTTTAACTCTTTTAGTTCGCATTGGAGCTAGGGTATTTAGGACAGTTAGGAATGTAGAGTTGAAGAAGTCAACGGCTTCATCTAGAGGTAGGGTTTTTAGTGGGTTCCAGTTAGTGAGCTTAAGGGAGTCAGAGAAGGTAGAGGGGTTAAAGTTAGTTAGGTTACGAGTGTGTAAGAGTTGGTGGGAATATGAGGAATAGGATGTAGCTCTATGGGTGAAGGCAGGGAGGTGGTCTCCTAATGGGTCAGGAGTGACACCAGATGTTGTGGTTCTGTTAGGGTGAGATACCAGGATCCAGCCTAGGATGGAGTCTGGGTGGTTGGTTTTGTTGGGCCTAGTAATGGAGTTAATGAGTTGTGTAATGACTTGAACGGTGGTCTTACCCACAGTAACCTGGACCTGGAGTATTAGGGTGGCAGCAGCCTTTGTCAGCAGCTGAAAGCCTGGAGGTTCCAGGTACAAACTATCTCTGGCAAGGCAGAGGGGTTTGTCAGCCATGGCTTCCCAGGCTGACAGGAACTGGAACCATGTGAATGACACCAAAAACTAAGCCAGTTATTGAAATCAATCATTTTTTTGTTTATACTGTGGAATCATTCTAGGTGAGGGTAGTATGCTGCTCAAGGCTAGGGACATACCTGCCTGGCACACACACTCAGAGAGTTCAACCATGTCTGTCTTCATATACTCCAGTGAGGTATGTCTCAGGTCATTCACACCAACATGAAGTATGACAGAGTCATAATGGTACTTGTTGCTGAGAGACCTGAGCTTATGCATGATCTGATGAATCCCGGCACTGGAGAGGCAGCTGATCGTGACTTTCGCTTTGTCCAACCTGGTGAGTGAGACATCTGTGTGTCTCACTACTGAGTCTCCAATGACAAGACAATTTGATTGAGTGTTACGCCTTACTTGCTGAGATGATAGATGTAACCAAGGCCCTGACAGAGTGGACCTTTACCCTGCCTGGAATAGTTTTATTGTGGTTGAATGTTATGCCTTACTGGCTTAGATGAAACCAAGGCCCTGGCAGAGTGGACCTTGACCCTGCCTTGTATAGTTTTGTTGTGGTAAGTAAAAAGAATAAGTGTGAAAAATCTTACCATAACCATTGTTCTCCTTCTCTTCCCTGTTGCATTATTCCATAATCCTGGGTTATCCTCTGCTTGCTACCTGAATGTCAGGCCAGTATAAAAAAGCTTGTGGGACATCTGACATTGGCCTAGGGAACTGAACTGAATGCCCCGGTTGGACCCCAGTCCAAGGACAGCTAAGTCCTGCGCCATCCAAGAAGGAACAGTTTAGATGGAAAAAAGGGGGAAAGAGGGAGGGAATGAATACTGCAACATGGAAGAGAAGGACAGCTATGGTTATGGTAAGATTTTATACAACTATTCTATGTCCTTCTATTCTCATGTTGCAGAAGGGGGTGGTGGTATGGAACTGTTCTCCACAAAGCCATGAAGGATTGCCCTAGCATACCTGGCTCTGGATCTGTAATCCAACTTGTAGTCTTTGGTGTAGGTATGGACAGATGTCCACGTAAGCTGCCTCCAGAGTGGATGCAGTGTCCAGTCTATGAAGAAGGCCCCTGATGAAGCCATGACTCTAGTGGAGTAGGTTCGGTTCATAGGTCTTTACTCGCCTAACAACCACAAGGGCCTTTTTAAGCCTAGCCATGCATCCCAAATCTCTGACAAGTTCTGATACCCTTGATAAGAGCAAGCAGGGGTTTGGGAGATGAATCATTACAGGTAACCTGTGTCCATTTTTGACACAGGTGCCAAACCAGGGATGAATTTCTGGTTTCCCATCCAATTGTCCAAGTTGCACTTGAATTGGGTGAGAGAGGAACTACACACAGTAGTTTCTGGGATACATACCTATGTCTCCAGCAGAACCTATTTATATCACAGGCAAGGTTTAAGTCTTTAAAATGGGTAATTCTGGTGCTGTTTGTTTGCGGACATGCAGGAAGTCCAGCAGAGTAGGGTCTGTATGCTAGACATAGACTTCCCCTCAAAAGCCTATAGGAGACAGAATACTTGAGGTGGTCTGCACAGGACATTTTACTTACGCCCTGTATTCTTTTAGTGAGGAACCTCTGTGGACATTCCAGTTGTTGGATATGCCTGGTTAGGTACATACCAAAGGGGGCACTGTACTCAAATGATAGGTCTGATAAATGCCGAACACAGTGGAACAATGACTTCCTTGGACTTAGATGCCATACTTTTATTTATAAGTTGCGGAATATAGAATGACTTCCTCACCACTGTAGACACATGATGGTCAAAGGCTAGATTACTATCTAGGTGTGTCCCTAAGTCCCTGACTACTGGGGTGTGTTGTCAATATGATACTTACCATGGAAGGATGACTTCCCAAAGGATACTATTATGCTTTTCTTACCATGTAGTTTTAGTCCATGGCTCGGACACCAGTTGTTTGTGTCAGCCCCTCTGGAGAACATTTGTGTCAGTGTGAGATTCAATGACAGCTCCTAATTTGCAATCATCTGAAAATTTAGTCATCTAGAGAACACTGACATTGGCCTTGACTTCTGAGAAGTAAATGCCAAAAAGAAGCAGTCCAAGGACTGATCCCCGAGAGACTCCATTTGTGACTGTCCTCTTTGTAGAGCAGGATTCCCCAATTCTAACTTCCTGAGTCCTGTCTGTGAGCCAGTTGGCTATCCACTGGGTAACATATGGGTTTGTACCTAACCTCTTGAGTTTGACAACAATGCCCAAGTGGGGTATTGTGTCAAATGCCTTGGCCAGGTCAAGGTAGGCAGTGTGAACAATTTTGTCCTCATCCATTGCTTTGGTGACCTTCTCAAAGAAGTCCACCAGGTTGAGTAGGTATGATCTGCCCTTGACAAAACCAAACTGGGTTGGGTCCAGTGTCTGGAGGTTTATTATATCTCTATTGATCATCTCCATGATAATTCCTTCCATGGCTTTACATACAAGACTAGTGAGACTTATGGCTCTGTAGTTTCCAGGGTCTATAGATGGCCCACCTTTGTGCAGAGGGATGACTGTTGCCTTTCTCCATTCATGAGGCACGAAACCTGTTTGGAGGCTACAGTTAAATAGTAATTCCAGAGATGCTGATAGGTCATGTTTCATGCTATTTAGAAGGCATCCTCAATATTGTCTGGGCCGACTGATGCAGTGTTCTTGGTCTTAGAGAGAGTATTAAGGACCTGTTCCCTAGTGATAGTAGGGGGATTTATATTTTATGATATACTCTGAGGGAAGGTTGAGGGGGAGAGAGGGGTCAAGTTGGAGATGGATTTTTCAGCCAGGAGGTTTGCTACGTCTTCTGGCTCAGTATGGGTGGCTTTATTTACAATGAGCTCTGCACACGATTGTGTATTGCTTTTGAGGTTTCAGACATAGCTAGAGAATGCTTTGTGGTTGTCTTTGGCCTGGGAGGCCTAACTTACCTCAAACCCTAGCCTGAACTGTTTTTTTTTACTGATTACTGCATTTATTTTAAAAATTGCACTTAAAGTTACATTTAGTCGAATTTAGTCGAAAGTTTGCTTGTTTGTTTGTTTAATTGAACTGTGGAGGCTGTCCACTAAAGTGTGCTAGCCTGTGTAACTAATTTATCACTGTCTCTGCATTTTCTGTGTATTTCTGCAAAAAAAAAACAAAAAAATAATCCTTGTTTTCCCGCCTTTTTCGACTAGTTTAGACCAGTATACAGGCATTGCTGTATTCTGGGCTGTGGTGTAGTTCCTGTGTTGTCTATTACCTTACTTGGATAAAAGGAAGTTTCTTTGCTCACCAGTGGGAGTGGGGAGCCTTGAGCAGCCTACCTATCCTTGGGGGAAGTGACCTCAGCACAAGAAGCTGTTAGTAATTGGTTGTTTGGGACCATTCCTAGCTCTTTTGTAGTTCACTGCTTAAAATCCGCCTTTGCACGGCTTTTATGTGTCGTGCACATAGCTTAGCCGGTTAAACTTTTTCTGGCTCCGCCAAGTCTGCTCTTCAATTTTTCCCTTAGAACTGTTCTACTTGCAATCTAAACAGCCTATATATACTCTATCTGAAAAGCTCAGCACTTGCTCCTAAAGCATTTTGTATACAGGTAAAGCACTCTTAAACAAACGAAAAGTACTTCATTCACCTAAATTCTGTTGAGTACCCATTTCCCTATAGGTCCTTTCTGACTCAGTTACACAGCAATCTTTTTCACTATTTCTAGCATGTCGAAGGGTCAGTTGCTAGCGTCCTCTCCTGTTCAGCTGGTGAATCTGGGAATCTTGAGGCAATGTTACAATTGCCTCATGTACACAGACAACCCTCTCCTCCTCCCAACAAATACAAATATATGAGAGATGCAACTATATAGCCAAACTGGAGGCTGAGCTCTCTCAATTTAGTACTGGCAAGACCAGTCAGGAGGAGAAGGTAACCACGCACACCACAAACCCAGTCTCACATAGAACTATCACAACTGCAAACCAAACACATAAACACACAAAACATACTCGGAGGCTGATTAAAAATCTACCAAAACAACAGAGGCCTCCAAAGCAGACACCCAAGCAACCACCACCTCAAGACATAGCAAATGCAACACATAGTTCACAAAGTCAGTGTGCTAAACAGTCACAGCCCTTAAGGCCAAACAACATGCCAGACACACTTGTAATAGGTGACTCCTTAGTCAGGCACACTGACGTCCCGCTCACCAGACTGAACAAGGAGAGGGTCACAGTAAGCTGCCTGTCGGGAGCTAGAATCCGCCACATAACACAAGCACTCAGGTCACTCCACAGCAAGTACAAATATGACTCAGTCATTGTACATGCAGGTGTAAACGACCTGAGACGTACCTCCCTGGACTACATGAAAAGAGACATAGAGGAGCTCTCTGATTATGTAGCCCAGGCCGGTATGACCCTGACCCTGAGCAGCATCTTACCCTCACCAAGAATGATGCCACAATACAAAGACAAAATGATCAGTTTTAACAATTGGCTTAATTACTGGTGTCATTCTAAGGGGATCCAGTGTCTGTCTGCTTGGGATGACATGCTTGACAAGCCACGCTGCTTCGCAAGGGATGGTTTGCACCTGTCACCCCTGGGCTTCCGGATATTGGCCAAGGCTCTTGCCACCCCCATAGTGCCTTTTTAGGCAAGGCTCAAATGACAAACCTACCTCCCTAGAAAACACAAGTGGAAAAAAACTAAGGGTAATGCTGCTCAATGCCAGAAGTCAACGCCCTCGAAGCCCTTCTCAGTATGGAGAACATCGATGTCTGTGCAGTGACTGAAACCTGGTTCAAGGCTCCTGAGAGCACCCCAGCACTATCAGGTTTTACCTCATATCATGCTTTCCGGCCCCAAAACTTGGACAGAACCACAAAAGGAGGGGGAGTATCCATTTTCATCAAAGATACCCACACCTCCAGGTTAGTGGCAACGCACGAAGCATCGGAGACTATCCAGGTGCAACTAACCATAGGCAAAACTGCCTTGCAGTTTGTAGCATGCTATAGACCACCCTCTCAAACTCAGGAACCCCACACAGCCTTCCTGAAGACACTGGAGAGTATGAATGTCTCTCCAAATACCATCATTTTGGGAGACTTCAACTACCCAAACATAGACTGGGAACATTACTCAAGCCCCAACACTCTAGCCCAAAGGTTCTTAGAATTCATAAACTCAAATGCAATGGAACAACTAGTCACCATTCCCACAAGAGGAGACAATATACTAGACCTGATCATCACAAACATGGGGACAAAATGCTCCACACCGGAAGTACATCCCTCTTTGGTAAGATCAGACCATAAATTAATCTCACTGGAAATCCACATCCCGCCCCCACCCCCTGCACAAAAGACTACTTTGAAGAACTTCTCAAAAGCAAACTTCACACTTCTTAAGACTGAAGTGGTATCTTTCAAGGCCCCTGGGCCAGTGGAAACCACAACCCACACTGTTGAATCCCTTGCAAATGCCTTCTATGGGCACCTTCAAGAATGCATGGATCATGCAATCCCAAATAAAACCAAGACCCATTCCCCCAAAAGCAGGCGACCGGTCTAGTGGACCCCAGCCATAAACAAACTTTACAACAGAAGGAGGAAGCTACTATATGACAGAGCAAAATCCCTAAAAGGAAAGGCATCTCTGATCAGTACTAGCAAAAAACTATGATCACTCATAAAATCATCCAAGGCCAACTTTGAGAGAAAAATCGCAAATGACACAAAAGACAATCACAAGGCCTTCTTTAGCTATGTTAGAAACCTGGGTGGAAACTCCCAGATATGCTCAGAGTTAGTCCAAAATGACACAAAATACACTGAACCCACTGACATTGCCAACATTCTGGCAGACAGGTTCAGTGCAAATTTCTCCTCCCCCAAAAGGAGAAATAACTATCCCAGCAGAGTGTAGCCTCCCTAACATCTCAGATGCCCAGGTGAGAGCCGCCCTCTCTAAAGCTAAAAACACAGCATCAATGGGACCGGATGGTGTCCCGGGCTGTGTGCTACATGAACTCCAAGAGGAACTAAACCCACACACAAGGCTGCTGTTTAATCTTAGCCTTACCACAGGATACGTACCCAAAGAGTGGCGTACAGCAACAGTGGTCCCACTTCACAAAGGCGGTGCTTCTACGGACCCTGGAAATTACTGCCCCATAAGCCTGACGAGCCTGGTCTGCAAAGCTATGGAGAGGATCATTATGGAACTCATAAACAAAGACATTGGGGACCTACAGACATTGGATCCTACCCAATTTGGCTTTGTCAAGGGCAGATCCTGCCTTCTGAAATTGGTCGACTTTTTTGAAACAGTCACTAAGGCCATTGATGAGGGTAAGGCAGTTCACACAGCCTACCTTGACCTTGCAAAAGCCTTTGACACAATACCCCACTCGGGCATCATAGACAAACTCACCAGCTTAAATGTAAACCCATATGTCACAAGATGGGTTGCAAACTGGCTCAAGGACAGAACCCACAGGGTCAGAGTTGCTGGAGCTATGTCAGACTCTAAGCCAGTCACAAGCGGTGTCCCACAGGGCTCAGTCCTGGGACCCCTCTTGTTCGGCATTTATTTTTCTGAGGTACAGGCAAACATAGGAGGATTGTGGCTGACAAAGTTCGCAGATGACTGCAAACTGGGCCATAATTGATACTCCAGCGGACACAAACATCCTTCAGAGAGGCCTCATAGAAATGGATAATTGGTGCCAGAGCCATGGCCTTAAGCTAAACGCCAAAAATGTATAGTCATACCCTTTGGGAAAAACAAGGTACCGACAAATTACCACATAGGCGTAATCCATTAAGTCTGGAAGAGGTAATCAGGGACCTAGGGACCCAGGTTGACAGCAACCTCTCATTTGACACTCACATTGCCAAAGTGGTTAGGAAGACCTTCTATATTGCCCACCTTATCATGAAGGGTTTCACATCTAGATCAAGAGAGGTCATTATGCCCCTGTACTCTTCTCTTATCAGGCCAATGATTGAGTACAATGCCCCATTTGGGATGTATCTCACCCGACACCAGCAGCAGTTGGAAAGACCCCAAAAGTTCCTCACCAAGAGGATAAAGGGTCTTAAACATATGTCATATGCTGCCCGACTGAAAAAACTCCAGCTCTATTCAGTCGCATACCGCCTACTCAGAGGTGATCTGTGCCTGACGTACAAGGCCATGTCCAATCCTGAATTAATGGACATGCTCCACCTCAGAAAATCCAAATCCATCAGAGCCACGAGAACAAGTGACTTAAACCTTAACACAGAAATAATAGAAAGTGCTGGAGGGACAGATTCATAACCCAGAGGCTCCCTACACTCTGGAACAGAATCCCAGTCCATGTTAGGCAGAGCCCCTCACTGACTCTATTCAAGAGAAATCTCGACGAGTGGATGGGAGATCGTAAGTTTACCCCGGGGGTCATCTCTTTGTCACTACTAGATAGAGGCATAGTAAACTAAACCCTAAAAGGGCGTAGTATTCTCATCCTAAGGGATGGTGTAAGCCACATACACTCTGGCTAGGCTTATAAATGCCCTAGGGCAGATAGCCTAGTACGAACCTATGAACCTATGAAATGTGGCTTTGGTAGACTTTATTTGCCTCTGAGTTGGTTGTTTAGTTTGATGAGATTGCTTTTATCCTGCTGGGTGCTTCACCTCCCTAATTTTTGATTTTGATTTTCTTCCTCCTGTTATACAGCCTATTGATTTTCTGATTCCACCAGGGTGGCCTGTTTTTTGAGTTAGTTCTGTACTTCCTCCTGGCGGGTACAGCTGCCTCTATGCAGCTACTAACATGCTTGTACAGGGTTTCTATGAACAGTTCTGCATAGGCAGCAGTGTCCTCAGGGTTTATGGGGGCTTGAAATTTTGCCAGGTTTTCACTTAATAGCAGGAGGTTAGCCTTAGAATAGTTCCTGAATATTCTAGGTTTAGCCGGGGGTCCAGGTTTTATTTTTACTTCAAATGAGACCATTTTGTGATCTGACCTTACCAGGGAAGGCATTACAGTAGGGGGTGCGCAGCACTCTCCCATATTAGTGAGGACCAGATCCAGTATGGTTGCGCCCTTGGTTGGTGTACTGACTATCTGGTCCAGGGAGTTTCAGTTTACAAAATCCAGGAATCTCTATGCATGTACCTTTGGTGTCGTATAGGATTCCAAGTTAACAGCAGAGTAATTAAATCATCCACAAATATTGTATTGGGTTGGATGGTTAGTGTTTCTAATAAGTTTAAATACATGGTATGGGTTTTCTGGGTCATACAGGAGGACCTATAGCTTGCAAAGAAGTGGTACTGGATTTTGCCTATTGTGATTTGAACATGGAGAGGCTCAAGTGCATTGTTCTATTTGACCAGCCTTGAACTATATTTATCTTGGATGTAAATAGAGACACCTGCACCTTTAGTCTCTGCCTATGAAGTAGCTGGCCTAAATGTGTGGACGGTATTATAACCTAGCACTGTTGGTGCGCTCTCTGTGGCTTTAAACCATGTCAACGTGACTGCACAGATGTCAGCATTCTCTCGGGTAAAGAGAGCTTCTAGGGAGTGGAGTTTTTTGCTTAGACTCCTAGCATTGAGCATTAATACCTTCAGACTTTCTTGGTTTTGATTTACTATATTGGAAGTACTTTCAGTTTTGCATTGCCTAAAAAAGGCAATATGGGGGAAGACAATGCCTTAATTTTTGACTTGAGTTGTTTCCCATGGATTGTGTACCAGAAGGAAATAGCCTTGGAAATCCAAGCAGAAACGGTCTGTTTTGTCACCGCCTTTCCCAGAGCTCTGGGGTGAAAGGAGACAAATAGTTGCTCTGAGTTCCATAAGGCCTTAGTCTTGTCAAGGTAAAATCTCAGTTGTCTGTGATCATCAAGGAAATGTAAAACTCTCTCTGTCATTTTGGGGGTGGGGAGAAAGATGGGCAGGTGGATACCCTGATTTAAGGATAGCTCATTGACCACCTTGGGCATAAAGGAGATTTTGGTCCTCAGGGTCACTCTATCCTTGTGGAAGATGAGAAAGGGAGGAATTGCCATGAGGACCTGGAGCTCTGACACTCTTCTGGCTGATGTGAGGGCCACGAGGAGTAGTGTTTTCCAGGTACAATCTTTCAGGGATGCCTTAGAACCTGTTTCAAAGGGGGCAACAGTGAGTTTCTCTAAAACTTAATTTAGATCCCATGGAGATGGAACCAGCCTCCTGGGGGGACTGAGGTATAGTACTCCCTTAAGGAATAAAGTTGGAGGGAGATGAGAGGCTAGAGGGGGATCAATAGCAGCAAGGTGTGCTTTAAAAGAGGAATATGCCAACTCTACTTGCAAGGTTTCACACAGATAGGACAGCATAAAGGGGACCTCACTTTGAAATGGGTCTAACTTTCTTTGTAGACACCACATTGAGAATCTCTTCCATTTAGACAAATAAGATCTCCTAGCATTAGGTTTCCTGGCCTCCTGCAAGACTGTTAGCACATCCTCAGTGTAAAGATGTCTAGAAGGGATCAAAATTCTATCACACACAGGGTTAGATTCAGAGATTCCAGATGGGGATTGATTGGGGATCCCTTGTCCTGTGTGAGAAGGTCCACTCTGTGAGGTAACTTGTGATGATTGCCCCTGGCTAAATGCAGAAGGAGGGGGAAAGTACAGTTTTGTACCTACCATAAATGTAGATGTCCGAGTGTTCACCCTGCTGCAGTCATCACACTTGGGTTATCCTGTCGTCAGGCAGTCGGCCGGAATTCCAAAGTCTTGGTCCGGCGTCGGTTGCTGTCGCCTCTTCCCTGAAGTCAGTGCGCCAGGGGTATATATAATGCAACCGACACCATTTTCTTCAGTTTTTCTTGCCCCAGATGTCGGGTGCCCCCAAAAAGGTGGTCAGAATTAGTACCAAATGGAGTGAACACTGCACAAACACAAAATCCCTTCAGCTATAAGCAAATACATCAGTAAGGCATAGAAGAGATTTTTCCAGTAGATCAGAGGGGATGGAGGGAGGGTAACCTGGACTGCAACAGGGTGAACACTCGAACATCTACATTTATGGTAGGTACAAAACTGTACTATGTTCATCGTGTTACCCTGCTGCAGTCATCACACTTGGGTAGAATCCCAAAGCTAAGGTAGGGGGGAGGTATCATAGAGGGTTAGTGGAGGCAATAAGGCCCTGCAGAACTGCAGTGGCGAAGCCCGCCCTGGACTTAGAGTAAAGAGGTAAGTGATAGTGTTTGGTAAAGGTGTGTACTGAACTCCAAGTTGCAGCTTCTAAAATTTCCTTGGTTGGAACCCCCCCGAGAAAGGCTGTAGAGGTAGCTGTTGCCCTGGTAGAGTGGGATCTAATGGTAGCAGGAACTGGTTTCCCATGATGGGTATAGCAGAAACGTATGCAATGACCTATCCATTTAGAAATGGTTTGCTTAGATATAGCCTTCCCTTGAGAAGCTGTAGCATAGGATACAAAGAGCTGGTCAGTTTTTCTGAAAGCCTTAGTTTTGTCCAAGTAGTAACGAAGCTGCCTGTGAATGTCCAAAGAATGCAGGAGTCTCTCACCTTTGTTCTGTGGATTGGGGAAGAAGGTGGGTAAGTGGATGGTTTGATTTAAAGCTACACTGGAAACCACCTTAGGCATAAAGGAAGGATTAGTTCGTAGAGAAACTCTGTCTTGATGAAAAATGAGGAAAGGTTCCACTGCCATTAGTGCCTGTAGCTCTGAGACTCTCCTAGCTGAAGTTATTGCTAGGAGCAGGGCAGTCTTCCATGATAGGAACTGAAGATCTGCAGAGAAAGCTGGTTCAAAGGGAGGTAGTGTTAGTTTTTCCAGAACAAAGTTGAGGTCCAATGTTGGTGTAGGAGCTCTCCTGGGTGGTCTAATGTTTTTTGCCCCTCTGAGGAACTGCCTTAGAACAGGATGTGAAAATAAAGGTGGATCCATGTTGTAGTGAGCTGAAATAGCTGAAGCATGGATTTTAATTGAGGGAAAGGAAAGTCCTTTGTGCAACATCTCAGCTAAATACTGTAGAATGTGAGGCATGTGAGGCTGAATTGTGTCTTGGCCTTTAGCCTGGTTCCAGGCACAAAACCTTTTCCATTTGTCCGAATAAGCCTTCCTGGTGCTTAGCCTCCTGGCTTCCAGAATAACATCCAGAACTGCTTGTGAAAGAGGAGCTGGTTGGATGTTTAGTTGATTTGCCATGCAGCCAGATTTAAAGTTTTGAGCTGGCTGTGAAGAATCTGTTTGTTTTGTTGTGTGAGCAAATGGGGTATTTGAGGCAATATCCATGGTGGGCTATGGGCCATATTTTTCAATAGCAGGTACCAGTGCTGGCGTGGCCAGTCTGGGGCTATGAGAATCAGTCGTGGTCTCTCCTTTTTGACCTTCAAAAGAACCTTTGTGAGGAGAGGTAATGGAGGGAAGGCATATGCTGTCAGGTTTTTCCAACTGAAAGAGAGAGAGTCCACTTTCCAAGCTTGATGGTGGAAGGTCCTTGTACAAAATTTTGTCAGATGGTAATTTTGAGAACTGGCAAACAGGTCTATGTTTGGAAGGCCCCATTTTTGAGTTATTACTGCAAATATTTGTGGATCTAGTTTCCACTCGTGGGGATCTTTGATGTTTCTGCTGAGGTCGTCTGCCAATGTGTTCTTCTGTCCTGGCAGGAATTGAGCTTGTAACTGGACTTGGCAGGCCAGAGCTGTGTTCCATAAGATCATTGCTTGCCTGCATAGAGGGTAGGAATGTGTACCCCCTTGTTTGTTTATGTACCACATTACTGTGGTGTTGTCCGTCTTTATTGCAAGTTGTCCTGGATGTAATAGATCCTTGAAGGCTGTCAGAGCTTTCTGTACAGCTAGCATCTCTTTTTGATTTATGTGCAGATTTCTTTGATCTGCAGTCCATAGGCCTTGAATGCATTGTCCTGCCATGTGTGCCTCCCAGGCGTGGTCTGAAGCATCTGTTATGATAGTCTGCCTGGTTGGGGGCAAGATGAAAGGCTGACCCTTGTTGAGGTGACATGCCTGTGACCACCATAGGCATTCCTGTTGTAGGCAAGGAATGAGAGATATCATTGTGTCCAAGCTGTGGCTGTGTTGAGACCATACGCTTTTTAGGTACCACTGTAATTTCCTCATATGCAGCTTTGCAAATGGTATTAGTATGCAAGATGCCATGAAGCCCAAAGCCTGCAGAATTTTTCTTGCAGTTAATTGGGTCTTTGTTGCCATTGTCCTGAAATAATGAATCAGTTGTAGTTGCTTGTCTGGCGTAAGATAAGCCTTCTGGGCCGTTGTATTCAAGCTGGCACCCAGGAATATCATTTTTTGTGAGGGTACTAGTTTTGACTTCTTTTCGTTTACTGTGCAGTTTAGTAGATGCTTTACAAAGGTCAGATGATGTAAGAGAATGTCTTTGCTTTCTGCTTGGATAAGGCAGTCGTCCAGGTATGGATATATTTGAATTCCTCTTTGTCTGCAGTATGCAATTACTGGTGCCAGGCATTTTGTGAAAACTCTGGGCGCAGTAGATAAGCCAAAGGGCAGTGCAGAGAATTGGTAATGGGTTGAACCTGCAATGAAACGGAGGTATCTTCTGCAACTTTGTCTGATAGGGACATGCAGGTATGCCTCCTTGAGGTCCAACGTTACTAGCCATGCTTCCTTGCCCAACATGGGAAGTAGCTGCTGTAGTGTTAGCATCTTGAATTTGGGTACTTGTAAGTAAGTGTTTAGAATTGAAAGGTCCAGAATTGGTCTCCAGGCATTGTCCTTTCTGTGCACTAGAAAGAGTCTTGAGTAAAATCCTTGGCCTTGCTCTCGAGTAGGTACCAGTTGAATGGCTCTCATGTCCATGAGAGATGTAATTTGCTTTTGTGCCTCTGCCCATTGATTTTGTGGCAGGTTTGGCATTCCTCTTTTCATTGACAAGGTGTGAAAGTGGAATCTGTATCCTCGTAAAATTATGTCTAGGACCCATTTGTCCTTTGTGACTATCTGCCAGTTGTCTGCAAAAACTGCAAGTTTTCCCCCCAAGGGGGCTGCCAAGAGAGTATTGCTTGGCCAGATGAGGTGCAAGTCATTGAGTTTGCCTTCTGGTGGATTGAGACCTGTCTTCTCCTCCCTTCTGTGTTGTAGTGCCCCATTGGCGAGGTTTATACTGGGCTTGTGGTTGTCCTGTGCCCCTTGGGCGTCTGTATTTACCCCTCTGCGGTCTGTCAGTGGCTGGAAAGGACCAATTTTTTGTTGGCCAGTTTCTTCTGAAGCGAGGGGGTTGTACTTGTAGGAAATCTTAAACTTCTTCTGCTTTAACTCCAAAAAGAACATCCTGCTGTAAGGGAGCATCTAGTAGTTTTGCTTTAACATGATCAGGCAGAGTTTGTTCCTTTAACCAAGCATGCCTACGTATAACAGACCCAGTGACAGCTGCTCTGCAGGAGGCCTCCAAAGAATCAAACCCACATTGTAAGGTATGTTTGCCCACCTGCTCAGTGGCGTGCAACAGATCCTGTACTTCTTTCAATTCAGATTGGTGAGGGAGAGTGGTTATTCTTTGTTTTAACTGAGAGATTAGAAATTGCTGATACTTAAGCATATGAAATTGGCAATTCAGTGCCCTCATAGCTAGTGTGGCTGAGGTGTAAACCTTTTTCCCCCACCTGTCTAGTGCTCTGGAATCCCTCTCAGAAGGTACTGGGTTTTTAGCCATAGAAGCCTTAGCCCCCTTGGGACCCTGGGAGATAGTCTCTGGGTCAGCTAATGGGCTTTTGTAAAGAAATTTGTGGGAATCAGGCACTCTGTAGTATCTGTCAGGCTTAGCCGGAGCAGGAGGTAGAGAGTCTGGGTTGAAACTGGATTCTAAATAGACATAATCCACAATGTCCAAAACTGGTGGGATGGCAAGTGGTCTGTGTTGGGGGAGTAAAAGAAACTCTCTGAGCCTTTTCTTTGAATCAGAATAGTCTTGACCTTCCCAGTGAAAATGTTCCCTCATAGTGTGTAAAGTTTCCCCAAAGGAGTAGTCTTCAGGAGGAGAAGCTGAGGGAATAGAGTCCTCAGCATCAGAATCTTCATAAGGAGAGAAGGAATAGTCTTGGTCCTCAGAGGAGTCTGAAGAAATGGACATTTGCTCAGAGGAAGCAAAATCTTCCTCTTGTCTAGGCCTTTTGTCAGGAGGGGGCTGTGAACCCCTGATTAAAGAAATCAAATCTTCAGCCATTTTGAGCATCTGTTTCTTAAGCATAGGGCCTTGAACAGGAGACTGAAGTGCAGTCCTTTTAGTTTTAGACGTTTTAATGGTGAGAGTCGTCGGTCTGAAAACACCTTCAGAAACTGATGGCGTTTCTGTAGCATTGAGGTCTTTTGAAGCAAAGTCGTCGGAAGGGCCTGAAGTAAAAGGCTGCGTTGGCCTGGTACATTCCGTCAAAATTTCCGTAGCAGTCTCGGGTTCCAGATCTGCGGTAGTCAGGGGCTGTGTCAGAGCCTCAGAATCTGGCTTAGGCCTGGGCTGCCTGTCCTTATCCCTGCGATTTTTGTGCACGCCACTAGTCGGTTGCTCCGACGGCATGTTGTAGTTAAATTTCCTACCGAAGTAGTGTGCGAAATCAAAGCGTCTTTTAATAGTGCGCTTATTAAACCTAGCACAAAACTGACAAGAAGTGACATCGTGGTCTGGGCCTAGGCAAGGTATGCAATAAGAATGAAAATCCTTATGAGGTATTTGCTTCCCACAAGAAATACAATTGTTAACTTTTTCTGACATCGGTCTGAGGCAAGAAAAGTTTCCCAAACGGGGTACTTTGCTTTATAGAAGACTTCGGTCTGAAATTCGAAAATCTCAGGAGTCGGCCGACTGGCACTTGCGAACTGCTTCTGCTTCGGGCACCGCGCGGCAAGAAAGACTGAAGAAAATGGCGTCGGTTGCATTATATATACCCCTGGTGCACTGACGTCAGGGAAGAGGTGACAGCAACCGACGCCGGACCAAGACTTTGGAATTCCGGCCAACTGCGGGACCGCCTGACGACAGGATAACCCAAGTGTGATGACTGCAGCAGGGTAACACGATGAACATCCAGTGCTGTCTTGCCCAAAAGGGAGTCACCAGCAAGATTTTTGGTTTGTCCTGATGTATCTTCAGCAGGACTTTTTGAAGTAATGGGAAGGGGGGACTGCATATAGAAACATCCCCTTCCATGAGACTGAGAAAGCATCCGTTGCCCTTGCTAATGGACTGGGAAGCCTGGTGCAAAACAGTGGTAAATGTCTGTTCAGAGGGGAGGCAAACAGATCTATTTGTGGTGTACCCCACCTGTGGACAATGTCCAGAAACACATCCCTGTGAAGCATCCATAGGTTAATAGGTTCATCTACTTTTGAAGGTTGGTATAATGGTTAAGGTATTTACCTTACAGACACAAAGTGCAGGGTTTGATTCTTACATGGGGTAATTGACTGTTTTTTTTTTTGTGGGAGGTTGGTAAAATGGTTAAGGTGTTTATCTTACATACACAAGGTACAGGGTTTGATTCTCACATGGGTGGGTAATTGGCTAGGCTTAAAATGGCCCACAAGGGCAGTCAGCCTAATATGAACCTATAAACCTATATTTCTCCCTGTTTATTCACATGCCATAGAAGAGTAGTATTGTCTGTGAACAATTTCAGGGGACCTTGTTTTACAGCATGAAGGAAAGCTGTCAGGGCAAATAGAAGAGCTCTCATTTCCCTGATGTTGATTAGTTCTCGCCTGAAGATATCTGACCAGGTAGCCTGCACTTTCAGGCTGCCCAAAGTAGCTCCCATCCCAGATGTGACATCTGTGTACATCTCCTGGATTGGTGCAAGGCATTGTAATGGAAGTCCTGGGTTGACTATGACTTGGTTCAACAACCACAGTATCTCCTTCCTTAGGCAAGGAAGGAAGGGGATGCTGAAGTCCAAAGGGTGTGAGTGCTGGGTCCATGTAGACTTCAGGTAACATTGTAATTTCCTCATGTGGAGTCTTGACAGAGGCAGCATGGGTACAGTGGATGCCATATGACCCACTAGTCTGAGATATTGTCTGGTTGTCAAAGCAGTGGCATTGAGAATGGTGGCTACATACTGCCTCAGGGTTTCCACTTTTTGGGGTGGAAGGAATGCCCTCATGAGATCTGCCCTTATCCTGCAGCCTAGGAAAACGTGGTCCTGGGAAGGACTCAGATTGGACTCGGGGAAGTTTATGTTGAATCCCAATGCCTGCAGGACTGAGATGACTTGGTGGAGTTGGGGCTGTAGGGATCTGGAGCATTCTGTCTGAATCTAGAGGTCATCCAAGTATGGGGACATTTGAATCCCTTGGACTCTGCAATAAGCAATGACTGGAGCTAGGACACTTGGTGAAGACCCTTGGAGGTGTAGAGAGTCCAAAGGGCAAGGCCAAGAACTGAGAATGTAAGGAACCAACAGCAAAGCATAACTATTTCCTGTAGTTGAACCTTATAGGGATATGGAAGTAGGCATCATTTATGTCCAAGGTGGCTAGAAATCCCTGAAGTATCACAAAAGGAAAGAGGGTCTGAAGGGTAAGCATACAAAAGGTGGGTACCTGTAAGAAAAGACGGAGGTGGCAGAAGTCCAGGATAGGTCTTCAAGGTCCATCCTTCCTGGGAACTAGGAAGAGTCTGGAATAGAATTCCTTTCCTTTTTCTGCCAGAGGAACCAGTTGTATGGTTCCTTGTGAAAGGAGGCTGTCTATGACTGGCTGGAAGAGTGGAAGTTGATCTTTGGTGGCTGGGGAATCTCCCTGGAAGAAAGGTATCCAGGTTATAAAGTAACGCTTTTCTATGATGGAAAGGACCCACCTGTCTGAGGTGAAGTTTTGCCAAACTGGAAGACTGTGACAGAGCCTTAGAGACAGAGACATGCAGTCTGGGGGGGGTAGCAGTGAAGGTAGGTAGTCACTGGTTACCTGCCCTGTCCAGAAAGAGTTCTCTGGGCAGGAGTTTGAGCAGGCTTAGAAGGGGTCTGCTGTTTCCTAGTCCACTTTCTTGTCCTGGCATGGGGAGCTGGGGCAGAGTGTCTCCTCATGAACTGGGTCTTTGAGGGACAGTTCCTGTGAAATTTGGGTATAGGGGAGACAAGCAGTTGTTTTAAATCTTGCAGTTCCTTCCCTTTTTGCTGAAAGGCCTTAAAATGCTCAACCACTTTAGATCCAAAAAGGGCAGAGTTATCCAGGGGAGCATGCAGCAATTTGGCCCTAATATCATCGTGTAAGAGTTGTAGTCTTAACCATGAATATTTTCTAAGGACTGAAGCTGAGGCTGCAGACCTGGCAGATGCTTCTGTAGCATCACAGCTGCATCTAACTGAATGTCTAGTAACTAGGGAAGACAATGAGTAAAAAGGTCACACGGGAAAACAATTGGTTAAAAAAACACAAAAAAAATCTTGTAAAGCTAGACTTTCCACTGTGTGATACCTTAAACCTCTTGTATCAGAGGCAACATGGGATATATGCAAATTACCCTTTAAGGATATCAGGTACAACATAGAAGCCTATGTTAATGAGCCATCTGCTCTCCTCCAGAAATGCCTGCAGTAAGACATTTATTCATCTAAAGGTATTGGGGGATAAGCATATGTGAGACTGGAGTGCCAAACTTGGGCTAGAACATCTCTTGGTGACTCCCCTGGAGGAGAAATCAAAGCACGGTACCTGCTGTGTTTGTTGCTGTAGGGAGATGCAAACAGACCATAGCAAAGTTAAGCCCATCTATGGAAAATCTTCGCCACTAACTGATTGAGAGACCACTCATAAGGCATCAGAATGGACCTGCTGAGTTTGTCGACTAGCACACTGGTTTTCCCTGGGATGTGCATCGCTCTAAGAAAGCAGTTGGAGGAGATCGGCCACTGCCACACTCTCACTGCTTCTCAACAAAGGGGATAAAATCAGTTTCCCCCCGTTTGTTGATGTCCCAAATCACAGATGTTGTTGGTCCGAATCACAATCATCCCAAGGGGAAGGATGTCCTGGAAGGCCTGCAGTGCTAGGAGAACCAATCTCATCTCTGGGACTCTAATGTGCAAATTGGTCTCTTCTGTGGACCACATGCTTTGGACTGTCCTTCCCAAGAAATGCCTCTCCCACTCCAATTGGAAGGCATCTGTGGTTACTATGACTACTGGGGGTAGAAAGACAAGTGGATGACCTTGAGTACCTTCATCCAACTCAATCTACCAAAGCAAGTGTTTTTTGCATACTTGTGTGAGTTTGACTGGTGAAGACAAGGAATGGGGAAGAATTGACAATTAAACAGCTAAAGTCCATTGAAAAATGGACAAAAAAAAGTAGGCCATAAGAAAAAGAAGTTATGTATTCACCATAACGTTCCATCTTTGGTGTCCATTTTCATTCTTCCTCAATATGTGGATTCGGATTCAGTCCTTGGACCAAATTGGCTGCTTTTTACAGTTCCTGGATACTGCAAACTCTCAAGCTTCTCCCTTACCGATAATGCTCTAGTCCCCCTCCATACCTCAGATCTTGTTTGCAGCCCTTTATTGCTTAATAAAAATGCAAGAAATAATGGTTATATGATAAACCACTACCTTGGGCTTAAAAACAGGAACTCTGGTTCCCATATTATCTTCTCATTCTTCCAGAAGTCAAAAACAAAAGGTAGAGGCTTGGAGGGAGGGGAGGGGAGTTGATGAAGAATGAAAATGAACAACACAGATGGAATGCTATGATGAGTACATAACTTCTTTATCTGATGTTGTCAATATTCATTCGTTCCTCAACATGTGGAACAGAGTCTCCAGGTACATAAATCCTGGGTGGACTCTAAGAAAGGATATTCGCGAGTACTGTTGAGCCAAAGGCTGCTCTTCCCCTAGAGACTAGATCAAGACCCGAGTAATAAAGATATGAGGATTAGCCCAAGTAGATGCAACACAAATATCATCCATGGACGATCTGGATAGATTACTGAAGAGGTTGTCATGAACCAGGTTAAGCAGCCCTCAAGGTTTTTGGCAACAATGAACCCAATTCATTGTAGACAAAGGAAATATAATCAGTTAGCCACTTAGCTAAAGTTACTTTGGTAACTGGCTTTCCCAATCTTGATATTAAAAAAAAGACAAATAACTGAGCTGATTTTCTGAAATTTTCAGTTCTATGCAGATAGAAATGTAATTGTCTATGAACATCCAACAAGTGCAAAATGTTTTCTCTTTTGCTTGAGAAATTTGGAAAGAAAACTGAAAGACTGATAGATTGATTAATGTTGGATCCTGACACCAGCTTAGGAAGAAAGGATGGGCTGGTTCGTAAGGACACCCTTTATGAAAAACCAAATAAGGAGATTTACAAGATAAGGCTTGAAGTTCTGAAACTCTCCTAGCTAATGTTATGGATACCAAAAATATAGTTTTCCAAGTTAAAAACTTTAATTTACACCTTGCAGCCAGTTCAAGTGGTGATTGAGTCAGGGCAGTGGAGTAGGATGTTTAAGGGGGGGGGGGGGGTCTCAGTAAAAAGGTTCCTTTATAAATACCTCACAAAGTTGTGAAGAAGCTAAGGTAGCATTGTCAACTCCTATATGAAAATTAGAAATGGCAGCTAATTGTACTTTAACAGTTGATGAATTACCTCCTTCATTAAAAATAGTAGCCAAAAATTCAAGAACCTTGGGTACTGGCACTGAAAAGGGCTTCCATGTCTTTCTGTTGTGCACAAAAAAAAAAAAAAAAAGAAGTTATGTACTGACCATAACGTTCCACGTTTGTTGTCCATCTCGCCATTCATTCTTACTGGTTGGGGTTTGGAGCAGATCTCAGCTACAACTCAGCTGCATACTATAGCTCGAAGTCTTTCACTTGGCTCATGGCTGAACACCTATCCCATCATGCAGTGTGTGATTCTCCAGATCTTGTTTGCTGCTAACCCTAACCATATATGTACACTAGTCCTATAATAACGGATACTTAAGAAGAAAGAAAGTCGGAGGAGCTCCTTGACCAAAGAGGAAATTCCTCTAGGTCTAGAAGCCCTAGGCAGGGGGACAGTGGGAGGGATCAGAAGAATGAATGGCTAGATGGACAACAAACATGGAATGTTATGGTGAGTACATAAATTCTTTATGTTATGTTGTCCTATATCGCCTTCATTCTTACTGGTTGGGACAGTGTCCCTAGCACCATATTCCCTGGGTGGCTCATGGGAGCACACGTTTCAGCACAGTGGAACCAAAGGAGGCCCTGTCCCTGGAGGCCAAATCCACTTTCTAATGAGTAATGAAGGTGTGAGGTCTTGCCCATGTAGCAGCGGCACAAATACTGTCCATAGACAGCCTAGCTAGATAAGCGGATGATGTAGCCAGGCCCTAGTAGAGTGACCTTTGACTTTGAATGGTAGTTGTCTGTTACTAGAACTGTAAATAAAGGTAATACAATTTGAGAGCCAGTTAAATAGTGAGACTTTAGAGACTGGCATGCCTTTGACTTCTGAAAAGGAAACAAACAATTGATCAGACTTCCTGAAATTTTTGGTTCTATGTAAATAGAAGCGAAGTTGTTTATGAACATCTAACTGGTGTAGCTTGTATTCTGCCTTGTTGCCATGATTAGGGAAAAACACTGACAGCTCAATGGATTGACTTAAGTTATTTTGTGAACACAGCTTAGGTAAGAATGATGAGTTGGTTTGGAGAGATACTCTATCCTTATGGAAGATCAAATAAGGAAGTCTGATTGATAAAGCTTGCAATTCAGAAACTCTTCTTGCAGAGGTAATAGCCACTAAGAAAATTGTTTTCCAGGACAGAAATTTGAAGTCACAAGTTGATGAGGGCTCAAATGGGGCTAAGGTCACATATGTTAGAACAGAATTCAAGTCCCATGGTGAGAGAGGTTCTTTAAAGGGGGATCTTAATAAGCAGGTATCATTCAAGAAAGCTTTACATAATCTGTGTGACATCAGGTTTGAAGTTTTGTCACCTATGTGAAAATTTGAGATTGCAGCACCTTAATAGTAGCTGCAGCTGAACCTTGTTGAAAAAACTCTGATAGGAACTCAAGAATAGACATGATCAGAGAAGAAAAAGGGTCAATGTTTTTACTCTGTGCCCAGTATGAGAACCTTTTCCATTTACTAGAATACACCTTCCTCGTTGAATCCTTGTGCGAGGATACCAAGATGTGTTTAATTGCTGGCTTAAAATTGTGAAGCCCGACTAAGTTGGGAAGTGGAGCAGCTATGCTGTCAAATTGAGGGTTTGGAGGGAGGGGTGGAGCGTTCCTGACATATGAGTCAGGAGGTCTGGACCTGGGTCTAGACTCCACGTTTCCTCTTGAAGATGAGGCCAGAGGAAGGAAAACCAAATCTGATGAAGCCAGTATGGAGTGATTAGAATTATCCTGCTTCCCAATGAGTAAGCTTTCTGAATGACTTTGATATTAGGAGAAAAGGGGGAAACACAAAGTAGTCCCGGGAGCCAATTGTGGACAGGTGCATCCCTTGGTGTCTCCCCCAGAGTGGGGATTAAGGCAAAGTAGCAGATGCATTTGGCATTCATGGGAGTGGCAAATAGGTCGCAGCAAGGCTGGCCCCATTTTCAGAATATCCTTTCCACTATCTCTTTCTTTAGGGACCACTCGTGAGACATCAATATTGCTCTTCTCAGCCTGTCTACTATCACACTGGACTTCCTCAGGATGTGTGTTGCTATCAGAAAGTGTTGGGAAGAGATTGCGCATTGACATACCCTGAGGGCCTCTCGGCAAAGGGGGTAAGATTTGCTTCGTCCTTGCTTGTTTATGTACCAAACTACTGACATATTGTCTGACTGAAATGCAATTGTTCCTAGTGGAAGAGAGTCCTGAAGTGCTTGCAATGTCAAGAGCACTGCTCTCATCTCTAGAACACTGATGTGCAAATTGGTCTCATGTTCCTGCCATGTGCCTTGGACTGTCCCGCCCAGATAATGCCCCCCCCCCACCCTATCTGGGAGGCATCCGTGGTCACTGTTGCCAGAGGTTGTTGTGGGGTAAAGGGTCAACCTAACGTGACATGACTGGAAAGGAGCCACCATCTCAGATCCTTCTGGCATGACTGTATTTCTGATCTGGTGAAACAGGGGAAGTTCTTGTAAGGAAGACTGAGAAAAAAGGAGCCACTGAAGAATTCTCATGTGCATCCTGGCTAAAAGGACTAGGGTATGGTTGCTGCCATGGTTCCTAGGACTTTTAGAACTGTATTCAGTGACTTTTGACAAACTGTTGTCTGAGGCACAAAAACTCTTTCTGCAGGTAACTTTGCCATCATAGAGACAGTGTCTAGTTCTGCTCCTGTAAAGGTAATATGCTGACATGGCAACAAGGCAGATTTTTCCGAGTTTATTGTTATTCCTAATTGAGAACAGATTTGTAAAGTGGCGTCTCTTGACTGCTGTAGTAGATGCTTGGTGGTGGCAATCAGCAGCCAGTCTAGTTAAAGAAACACTTGGAATCCTAGCTGTCTCAAGTGAGCCGTGACTACTGCCATGCATTTGGTGAACACTCTGGGGGCTGCAGTGAGACCAAAGGGCAGAGCTCGGCATTGGAAGTGACTGGCTCCCAGCCGGAAGTGTAAGTGCCTCCTCAATGGTTTGCCCATTATTATGTGGTAGTACACATCTTGGAGATCTATTGAGCACATCCAATCGACTTTCCCTAAAAAGGGAAGAATTGACTGCAGTGTTACCATTTGAACTTGGACTTCTTTATGGATTTGTGTAACTTGCTGAGATCCAAAATGGGTCTCTAGTCCCCTGTTCTTTTCACCACTAAAACAATTTTGATTAAGTTCCGAATCCTATTTGGTCTGCGGGGACTTCTTGGATGACTCTTTTGTCTAGCAACTTTTGAATCTCTATAGCCGCTTGTTCCCTTTGACTGGGTGGAACATCCGGGACCTTTCTGAGTTGTGGGATGTGAAGGCAAAAAGGAATTGAATAACCTCTGGATATTATACTTTACACCCACTTTTCTTTTGTGATATCTCACCAGGCTTCTGGGTACAAAAACAAATGCTCCCCAACTGCCTCCAGAGTAGGACAGACGGGGCCTCCTTTCAGGAGCACTGGAAGGATCGGCCTCGAAAGGAACCACGATCACCCTGGTTTTGTGGACACCCTCTGCCTCGTGGATGACATCTACCATTATTGCCTCCCCCTCTGCCCCTGGGGAAGGATTCAACTCGTGAGTCCTGGAAACCTCCCTGGGATTTTTTGAACCACATTTTTCCACCCTTCTGACTCTTAGGATAGGGCCTGGAAGGTACAGAAAAATGTACTCCCAGGGAAGAGAGAGTTTTTCCTTCCTGCTTGCATCTGATGAGTGTGTCTTTGACTTTTGGTTCAAAGAGTGAGGAACCATCGAAAGGGGTGCTGAAAAAGGTAGACTTAAAGGGTTCTGCAAAGTTACATAAGTGCATCCAGGAGTGTCTCCTTAGGGAAACTCCTGAACCCACTGCCCTGCTCGTTCCATCTGCTGCATAGGAAATCAGCCTCATGGAGGAGTTAACTATGGAATTTAAGGTGGATAGCTGAGAGGTCACTTTGTCTGAAACCCCTATAGCTAGTGAACCTTGGAGAGTATCTCCTAACTCCTTCAGGAGATCTCTTTGTAGCCTAGTGAACAGCGTTCAGCGATCTAAGGGTAAAGGTCACTGACGAGAAAACATGCTTCCCATATCTGTCCATCGTTGGAGACTCCTTGTTCAGTGGATGGACAGATGAGGACGTTTCAGAGAGTTCTTTCTTGGTGGCTGCTGCCACCACCATAACATCTACAGGGACGCCTTTAGTAAGAAAGTCTTTCTCTACTGGAGCTGTCATAAATTTGTTTGGCCTCCGAGGGATTGGTTCCATTGTGTCTGGTGACTCCCATGCCTTTCGACTAACCAGTTCCATTAGTTCATCAAAAGGTGGAGACACCCAGGAGGCTGATCTGAAGGCCTTTAGGTACACCAACTCCTCATCACAAGGGTTGATGGGTTTCCAGCCACCTCTCCATTTCAGGATTTCTAAGACATCTGCAAAGGAGATATAGTCAGAGGGCGACCGTGGGGACCCTTCTGACTCCTCGAGGTCAATGTCTGAGATGACTGACTCAAATGAGTCCAGATGCTTCCTCTTGCATGTTTTCTTCCAAGGGGCTTCCTCAGAAGGGTACTCTGGGAAGGTGTTGGGAGAGTGTGACTTGCCCAATGGGGCTCCCTGAGGCCCATGAATCTCTGCTGTCCTAAGGATGGAGTGGTGCCGAAACAGATGCCAGTGCCTTAGGGGGAAGACTACCAGTACCCTTTTGTAAAGCTGTAGGCGATGACAGAGCACAACTCATCAGCTCTAAAGCCGGTCCCCTGGCTCCAAGGATGCTCCCAGTTCCAAAGAAGTAGAAGGAATCCTCGGCTCCAACGAGACCGGCTCCGAGTCTGATTTAGGAGCCGAGCTCACCCGTGCCAATGCCCCGAGAGGTAAGCTTGGAACCGAAGAAACTCGGGTCCGAGCACCCCCCCCCCCGGAACTGACCAGACAGCTTTGGCTCGTAGACACCCCACACAGCACTGATGGTGTTGGAGCAGACAACAGCTCCAAAATCTCAACAGGTCTCAGGACTGAAGATTCTACAGCAAACGGTACCTGGCACTCTGGCTCCAAAGATCCAGCTTGGCTCAGATGAGGAATCAGCGTGGATGAAAGAGTCTTAGTTGGCTACAGAAAGTACAGTTGTGTACACTTACCATAAATGTAGATGTTCGAGTGTATTCACTGATGCAGTCATCACATTTGGGTTATCTGCCTGCAGGTAGCCCTCAGCCGGCCTGAATACCAGAGTCTTGGATTCCTACGTCGGATGCGGTCTCTTCCTCCATGATGTCCGGTCGTCAGGGGTATAAAACATGCAGCCGACACCATTACATCAGTTTTTCTTGCCCCAGATGTCAGGTGCCCCCACAACGGGAAGCAATTGTATGTTATGTTGCACCTCAAACAAAAAGCAAATACACCAGAAAATTTAAATATACCAAACAAGAAAGAAAGTTATAGTCAACAGAAGTTACAGGGTTGGAGGGAGGGTAACCAGGAATGCAACAGTGAATACACTCGAACATCTACATTTATGGTAAATGTACACAACTGTACTATGTTCTTCGTGTTTCACTGCTGCAGTCATCACATTTGGGTTGATTCCCAAAGCTAATGAAGGGAGGAGGAAGTTAGAGAGCATTAGGGCCAGCTATTAAGCCCTGCAAGACTGCAGTGGCAAAACCAGCTCTGGATTTAGAAAAAATAGGCATGTGGTCTTGCTTAGTGAAGGTATGTACAGAGATCCAGGTAGCAGCTTCTAGGATGTCTCTGGTAGGGACTCCTCTGAGAAAGACAGTAGAGGTAGATGCAGCCCTGGTGGAATGTAATCTTATCCCCGGTGGGGTAGGTTTTGCATGGTGCTTATAGCAGAAATGAATGCAATGGGCTATCCATTTAGAAATGGTTTGCTTTGAAATGGCCTTCGCCTCCACCCCTGCAGCAAAGCCAACTAGCAGCTGTTCAGATTTTCTGAGAGGCTTAGTCCTGTCCAAATAAAATCTAAGTTGTCTATGCACATCCAGAGAGTGTAGTATCCAATCTCCTTTGTTTTGTGGATTAGGGAAAAAAGTAGGAAAATGAATGGACTGATTTAGGGCCACACTAGACACCACCTTGGGCATAAAGGAAAGACTAGTCCTGAGGGAATCCCTGTCTGCATGGAAGATAAAGAAGGGTTCCACTGCCATAAGGGCCTGTAGTTCAGACAATCTTCTTGCTGAAGTGATGGCTAGAAGGAAGGCTGTTTTCCAGGAAAGGAATTTCAACTCTGCAGTTGCAGCTGGCTCAAAGGGAGGGAGAGTGAGCTTTTCCAATACAAAGTTAAGGTCCCAGGCTGGAGTAGAAGCTCTCTTGGGGGGGGTCTTAAGTTTTTGGCCCCTCTAAGGAATAGTTTTAGTAGGGGGTGAGAAAAGAGCGGTGGCTCAGTATTATACTATGCTGAAATGGCAGCGGCGTGAATTTTAATTGATGAGAAGGATAGGCCCTTGTGGAGCATTTCTGTTAAGTACTGAAGAATATGAGGTAAGCTGGACACCGTTGTGCCCATCCCCTGAGTCTGGCTCCAGAAACAGTATCTTTTCCACTTTTCAGCATAAGATTTTCTAGTACTAGGCCTTTTTGCCTCCAGAATGACATCTAGCACCTGCTAACTGAGGGATGCTATTTGAGAGCTCAAGGAATTAGCCAGGTTGCAAGCTTCAGGGTTTGAAGCTGAGGGTGCAGAATCTGGCCCGCCTGCTGGGACAGCAGGGAAGGTGTCTGAGGCAGGTGCCATGGTTCCAGTAGTGTCATACTGCGCACCAGTGCTGGTGTGGCCAGTCTGGTGCAATCAGTATTGTCCTTGGCTTGTCCTGTTTGATCTTTTGCAGAACCTTCGAGAGGAGAGGCAGAGGGGGAAAGGCATAAACAGGCTTTTTAAGGTAAAGGACAGGGTATCCACTTTCCAGGCTTGACTGTGGGAAGTCCTTGTGCAAAATTTGTCCAATTGGTAGTTCTGAGGGGAGGCAAACAGGGCTACCTCTGGAGACCCCCATTTGTTCCTCAAGATGTTGAATATTTTTGGTTCCAGTTTCCATTCGTGTGGGTCCATGAGATTTCTGCTTAGCTTGTCTGCCAGTGAATTTAGCTTGCCTGGCAGGAGTTGAGCTTGCAGGTGCACTTGATAGCTCAAGGCTGTGTTCCACAGAGCCAGGGTTAGTCTGCAGAGAGGATATGAGTGGGTTCCCCCCTGTTTGTTTATGTACCACATAACTGTGGTGTTGTCTGTCTTTACCAATAATTGTCCTGGAAGAATGCGTTCTTTGAAGGCTGCCGGAATTCTGTACAGCTAACATTTCTTTTGGGTTGATACGCAGGTGCATCTGCCTCGGGTTCCATTTGCCTGAATGCACTGCCCTGCCAAGTGAACCCCCATGCATAGTCTGATGAGTCTGTTGTTAAGGTTTGGGTGGCAGGGGGCAGAGTGAAAGGGAGCCCCTTGTTGTGGTAGCAGGCCTCTGCCCACCAAAGGAACTCTGTCTTTATACAAGGAATGATAGGAATCATTGATTTCAGGTCCTGAGAATGTTGACAACATAGGCTTTTTAGATATCATTGTAGTTTCCTCATATGCAGTCTTGCATATGGAATTAGTAGAATGCAAGAGGCCATGAATCCCAGGGCTTGCAGAATTTTTCTTGCAGATAGCTGGGTCTTTGTGGCCAATAGTTTGAAGTAGGTTGTCAAATAAACTTGTTTCTCTGGAGTGAGGAGAGCCATCTGGGAAGTTGTTTTCAGGCTTGCTCCCAGGAATACAATCTGTTGGCAGGGTACTAGTGGGATTTCTTTTTGTTTATGGTGTACCCCAGACAGGGTAGAAGTTTCTTTACGAATGCCAGATGTTTTAATAGCAAGTCCTGGCTTTCTGCCTGAATCAGACAATCGTCCAAGTATGGGTACATATGAAATTTTCTCTGCCTGCAAAATGCAATGGCTGGAGCTAGACACTTTGTGAATACCCTGGGCGCAGTAGATAAGCCAAAGGGAAGTGCAGAGAACTGATAGTGCATGGAGCCTGCCCTGAAGCGTAGGTATTTCCTGCAAGATTCCCTTATTAGGATGTGCAGGTAAGCTTCCTTTAAGTCTAAGGTTGCCAACCAGGCATCTTTACCTAGCATAGGAAGCAACTGTTGAAGTGTTAGCATTTTGGGATTACCAAAAAGGTGTTTAGAACAGAGAGATCCAGGATAGGATGCCGGGAGCTGTCCTTTCTGGGTATCAGGAAAAGTCTTGAATAAAAACCTTGTCCCCTTTCTTCTGCTGGGACAGGCTGAATAGCCCTGATACTTAGAAGAGAAAGAACCTGCTGTTGGGCCTCTGTCCACTGATTTGGGGGTGGGTCTGGCCAACCGTTTGGGGTTGGTAGGGTGTGGAAGTGGAATCTGTACCCTCTGGAAACTATATTCAAACATCATATGTCCTGGGTAATGAGTTCCCAGTTTTTTGCATGCAGGGCGAGCTTTCCTCCTAAGGGAGCAGGCAGTTGAGCAGGGCTTGGAAGGATTAAGGTTAAGTCATTGTGCCATTTTCCCGTGGAGGAGTGTCTTACTACTCCCTGCTTAAGAAGTGGGAGCCCCCCACTGCTTAGGCCTGTGTGTAGCCTGAGACTGTAACCTAGGTAGTCTGCTGTTCCTGGGTTTGTACTGAGAAGGCCTGGAAGAGACTGGAAAAGACCAGTTCTTTGAAGGCCAATGCCTACTAAATCTGGGAGGCTGTACTTGCAGGAAATCTTTAGCAGTTTGCATAGATTTAGCTTTTTCCTCCATCTTTTTGAGTACTACTTCTGCTTTGTTGCCAAGCAGGCGGTCTTGGTTTAAGGGAGCATCCAGTAATTTAGCTTTAACATGATCTGGCAAGTTTTGCTCCTTAAGCCAAGCATGCCTTCTAAGTAAAGACCCAGAGACAGCAGCCCTGCAAGATGCTTCTAAAGAGTCAAAACCACATTGCAAAGTATGTTTGCCAACTTGTTCTGCAGAATGCATTAAATCCTGTAATTTTTTTCTTTTCAGCACAGTCAGGAATCCATACCATTTTCTGTTTAAGTAGTCCGATAATCTGCTGCTGGTACTTTAATATATGAAACTGGCAATTTAAAGCCCTAAGAGCCAAAGTAGCAGAAGTATGTACCTTCTTACCCCATCTGTTCAAGGCACTAGAATCTCTATCAGAAGGGGTAGAATTTTTGACAGCAGTAGCCATAATGCCCTTTGGTCCTTGGGAAATGGTCTCTGGGTCCGCAGTAGGATTCTTGAAAAGGAACTTGTGAGGGTTAGGGACTCTGTAATACCGGTCAGATTTTCTGGGAGCTGGCGATAAAGTGTCTGGGGAAAGGCTAGATTCCATGAAAGCATAATCTACAATGTCCAGAACAGGAAGGACAGCTAAGGGCTTGTGTTGAGGAAGGAGTAAGAATTCCCTAAGCCTCTTTTTGGAGTCGGAGTAATCCTGGCTTTCCCAGCAGAAATGCTCCCTAAGAGTGTACAAGGTTTCAACAAAATAAAAATCTTCTGGAGGGGAAGCAGAGGGAATGGAATCCTCTGCATCAGAATCCTAATAGGTAGGTAAGGGCAAATCCTGGTAATCAGAAGAAACAACTATCAGATTCCTGATCAGAAGAATCAGAAGGAAATTCAGTTCTAGGTCTCTTAGAGGGGGAAGGCTGGCTTCCCCTAATTAAGGTAATAAGGTCTTCAGTCATTCTAAGCATTTGTTTTTTAGGCATATGGGCCTGAGTATGTGGTTTGGACGTCGATTTTCTAGGAGTGGTGCGAGTTTTAGGCCTGGATGAAAAAGATGGCATTGGTTTAAAATGCAAGTCTGTAGGCCTGAATACACCCTCAGAAGCCGGTGCCTGCACAGCGGCTCTGGACCCATCCAAGGTAGAGACATCCGCAGATTCCACAGACGAAGAAGCATCTCACAGCATACCAGACTCCGAATGGGTCTCAGTAGAGGCCTGTAAATCTGACGTAGCGGGTATCAGGGGCTGCGAAAGTGCCTCACCGAGTACCATAGGACTGGCGACTAGCTTAACGGAAACGTCATCTGCAGTTTTGGACCTATGCGGTCTGTCTCTGTCTTTATCCTTACGTTTTTTCGGAAGATCGGTAGTCGGATGGCTTATCAAAGCCATTTCGGAGAACGGATACTGAGTACCAAAATAATTTGCTGCAAAAAAAGCATGACGATGAATAGTTCGGGGGTTGAACAAGGCACAAAACCAACAGCGAGGGACATTGTGGTCCGGGCCTAAGCAAGGAATGCAGTACGAATGAAAATCTTTATGCGGTATTTGCTTTCCACAGGTAAGACAATTGTTAACTTTTACTGACATTGGTTGGAGCAAGAAAAAAGATCCCCAACAGGGTACTTATCTTTTTTGGAAGACTTCAGTTCTGAAACTCGAAAACAAAAATTTCAGGAGTCGGCCGACTGGCACTTGCGAATTGCTTCTGCTTTGGGCACTGCACAGCAAGAAAGACTGATTTAAATATTTTCTCTGTTGGTTCTGAATGACCTGATGAGGAAGAAGGAGAAGGTCTTTTGGAAGGTCTATCACGTTTTGAAGAAGGTGACTTAGGCTTGGAGGAGGTACTCTGACTTTCGAGAGCTTCAGAGAATGGAGTTTTCAGTAACCCTCTGACTATTAATTTATTCTTCCTCTCCTGCAAGACTTGAGAACTGAAAGAATGACAGAAGGTACATGACTCCTGAAGGCGAATGGCCCCCAAGCAATAAACACAAATGCTATGACCATCAGTTAAAGACATTTTCTGTGAACATTTTTGGCACTTTTTAAAGCCAGACTGCTTTGGTTCCTTCTCTCTACTCTCCTTAGACATTATAGGAAGGAAAAGGACTACAAAAAACACTATAAACTGAAACTAACTACAAAACACTATAGGAAGAAATAACACACGTAATATGTCAAGCCTAAACAGTACTCTATAACAAGATAAACTCACAGCACACCTAAATATATATATATATATATATATATATATATATATATATATATATATATATATATATATATATATATCTATATATATATAGATATATATATATATATATATATGTTGTTGTTTGTCTTTCGGCTTTTTCCCGGTAAGGGGTCACCACAGTGGAACTCCGGTCCGCTAATGATTGGCAGTAGATTTTTTACGACATGCTGAGGTGCCAGCTCAATGCCCAACCTTCAATGAAGGCACACCCATTTATGTACGCATGTCTTTTGAACACTACCCAACCGCGGAGAGGACATGCAGACTCTACACAGAAGGCACTCCCAAGACAAGCATCGAACGGGAGAACCTCTTGCTGTGAGGTAACAACACTACCGCCATACCACCGCTGCATTTATATATATATATATCTATATAGATATATATATATATATAAATATATATATATATATATATAGATATATATATAGATATATATATATATATAGATATAGATATATATATATAGATATATATATAGATATATATATAGATATATATATAGATATATAGATATATATATATATATATATATATATATAGATATATATATATATATATATATATATATATATATATATATATATATATATATAGATATATATATAGATATATAGATATATAGATATATATAGATATAGATATATAGATGTATATAGATATATATATATATATATATTTATATATCTATATATACACATATATATATATATATATATATATATATAAAATATTATATATATATCTATATATATATATATATATATATATATATATATATATATATATATATATAGATAGATATATATATATATATATATACATAAGAAAGTTCAATTCTGCCCTCTAAGTTAAACTGGCACTAGGCCCTCTAACTTAAACAGACCTAGCAGTGCAACACAATAGCGAAAATATAATTAAGAAAGATTAGCTATACCCTCTAATTCAAACGGGCACATGGCCCTCTAACTTAAACGAGCCAGGAAAACACTAAATGGGAGATGCACACACACACTAGAAAGGGAAGCACTAAAGGCTTTACGATGGGATAGGGAGAAAAAAGGCCTGCGACTAAAGTGACGGCCAACCAAGAAGTAATCACTGAAATATATAGAATAAACAACACACAAAACTCCAGAAGAATAACAGTTCTATGAAACTAAGGAGAAAAAATAGATAAGAGAACAGGAGATATATAAAATTTCCAAAAACGTAGCCATAGCCAAGCTGAAGAACCTCTGATCTTGTTAAGTGGCAAACAAGATCTGGGGAATCACACACTGCATGATGGGATAGGTGTTCAGCCATGAGCCAAGTGAAAGACTTTGAGATATAGTATGCGGCCGGGTCGGAGCTGAGGATCAGCTCTGAACCCCATCCAGTAAGAATGAAGGTGAAGATAGGGTAACATAACATCAAATCTTTTTCATTTACTTTTGTAAATCTTCCAAGGGGAAGCTTTGTGGGAAGACAAAAGAGAAGAGCCTGGGCTGTCTAGCTATCAATAAAATTGGAGAAACCATGCGGTCAACTTTAGGCCCAAAACATCTGGGTGAAGCATGTCTGTCAGGTGAGACAGAAGGTCTGGAATTGGATCCAGGATCCAAGGAAGATAAACTAGATGAGGCCAAAGGAAGGGGAACCAAATCTGATGAAGCCAATAAAGGGCAATGAGGATGACTGTGCTCTTCAATCGAGATGCTTTCTGAAAACCTGGTGATTAGAGGAGTTGGAGGGTAAGCATAGAGGAGACAGGGGGACAATCGTGGAGGAAAGTGTCTCTTGGTGACTCCCCTGGTGGGGGATCAGGGCAAAGATTCTGCGGCACTTGTTGATGAAGGGAGATGCAAAGAGGTCACACCACAGCTGGCCCCCATTGAGGGAATATCTTCTCTGCAATTTTCTTGTTAAGAGACCACTTATGAGACAATAAGATGGATCTGCTCAACTTGTCTGCCATCACACTGGATTTCCCGGGAATGTGAGTTGCTATCAGAAATCGATTGAATGAAATTGTTCAGTGGCACACTCTCAGAGCTTCTCGACATTAGGGGTAAGATGGTCCCTCCTTGTTTGTTGATGCATCAGACTACTGACATATTGTCTATCTGAATCACAATAGTCCTTGAAAGGAGAGAGTATTGGAAGGCCTGCAATGCTAGGAAAACTGCTCTAATTTCTAGGACATTGATATGCGTTTTGGCCTCTTCTGGGACCAGGTGCCTTGGACCATCTTTCTAAAGAAGTGTCCCCACAAACCCCCCCCCCCACCCAAATTGGGATGCATCTGTGGTCACTATGGCCTTGGACTGAGGAAGTATGAAAGGGCGACCTTGTAAAAGCTGTTTTGAGCAAACCTACCACCTGAGGTAATCTTTTGTATGCCTGAGTTGTTTTGATTTGAGTGGACTATGGCTGGTACAGTATGGACCATTGAATCGCCAGGGTCCACTGAAGAATTCCCATATGATATTTTGCCAGTGGAACCACAATTATGGCAGAAGACATTGAACCTAATGCCTGCAGAATCAGCTGTGCTAATAGTGAGGAATTCCGATTTATCTTTTGACTTGAAATTTAATAGTTTGTACCCTTGGCAGGGGGAAGGGAGGCTGTCACTGATGCAGTATTGAACACGGCTCCTATGAATTCTAGCACTTGAGTTAGTTCTACCTGAGATTTGTTGAGATTGATAGTAATTGCCTAGGTAAGAGCACAACTGGAGTACACAATCTCTTGCTTTGATCAATAGATGTCTGGTTAGAGTGGTTATGAGCCAGTCGTTCGGGTAAGGAAACACTCAGAATCTGTGCAGTCTCAAGTGAGCTGCTACTACTGCCATGCATTTGGTGAACACTCTGTGGGGTGTGGTGAGGCTAAAAGACAGAGCTCTGAACTGGTAATGACTGGCTCCGAGAAGGAAGTGATAAAATATCTTCTGGATTGCCTGTTCATTTTTATGGGACAACATGCATCCTGAAGATCTGGTGAGCACATCCAGTCATCCTGATGCAGAAATGGCATAATGGACTGAACCTGTGACCATCTGGAACTTTGTGTACTGAACTGATTTGTTCAAAATCCTGAGATACAAAACTGGTCTAGAGCCCCGTTTTCTTTGGCACTAAAAAGAATCTTGAGTAAGTTCCAGACTCTATCTTGTCTGGTGGGACCGCATGAATGACTCATTCCTAGCAGCTTTTTTAATTTCTGGTGCTATGTCTTTCCTCTGAGTGGGTGGAAAGTACAGTTGTGTACACTTACCACAAATGTAGATGTTGAGTGTATTCACTGTTGCAGTCATTACATTTGGGTAATCTGCTGGCAGGTTGCCCTCAGTCGGCCTGATTAACAAAGTCTTGGATTCTGCGTCGGTTGCTGTCCCTTCTTCCATGACGTCAGGTTGTCAGGGGTATAAAACATACAGCCGACGTCATTACATCAGTTTTTCTTGCCCCAGATGTCAGGTGACCCCCCAAATGGGGAGCTAAAAAATAAATAAATAAATAAACATATATATATATATATATATATATATATATATATGTAGAATGAAAAACACAAAACATATACCTCCAAACAAAAGCAAATAAACCAAAAAGGCTTTTAAAGATAGTAACAGAAATGAGAGGTATAGTTAGAGAAAAAACGGGGTTGGAGGGAGGGTAACCCAGACTGCAACAGTGAATACACTCGAAGATCTACATTTATGGTAAGTGTGCACAACTGTACTATGTTCTTTGTGTTTCACTGTTGCAGTCATTACATTTGGGTAGAATCCCAAAGCTATGGTTGGGAGGATGGATTTATACAGCATTAGGAGTAGCTATAAGGCCCTGCAAGACAGCAGTGGCAAAGCCTGCTCTGGATTTAGAGAAGAGAGGTAAATGGTAATGTTTGGTGAACGTATGAACTGAGCTCCAGGTAGCAGCTTCTAGAATGTCTCTGGTAGGAACCCCTCTGAGAAAGGTTGCAGACGTAGATGCAACCCTGGTGGAATGAGATCTGATCCCCTTGGGGACATGTTTACCATGGTGTATGTAGCAGAAACGAATACAATGGCTTATCCATTTTGAAATAGTCTGCTTTGAAATAGCCTTTCCCTCTGCCCCTGCAGCAAATGCCACCAGTAATTGTTCATATTTTCTTAGAGATTTTGTCCTGTTTAAGAATAATTTTAGTTGTCTGTGTACATCCAATGAATGCAGAATCCGCTCACCCTTGTTCTGTAGATTTGGGAAAAAAGTTGGCAAATGAATGGTCTGATTAAGGGCCATACTAAATACCACGTTAGGCATAAAGGATGGATTGGTCCTGAGAGCCACCCTGTCCGGGTAAAAAATAATAAAAGGCTCCACTGCCATAATAGCCTGTAGTTCTGAAATCCTTCTAGCTGAAGTGACTGCTAAAAGAAAAGCTGTTTTCCAAGAGAGAAATTGTAGGTCTGCAGTAGCAGCTGGCTCAAAAGGAGGTAGAATGAGTTTTTCCAAAATAAAATTGAGGTCCCATGCAGGAGTTGGTGCTCTCCTGGGAGGTCTTAAATTTTTGGCCCCTCTGAGGTACTGCTTTAGCAGAGGATGAGAAAAGAGGGGAGGCTCTGTGTTGTAATGAGCTGAAATGGCAGAGGCATGGTTTTATATGGAAGAAAAAGACAGGCCCTTGTGAAGCATCTCAGTTAAATATTGCAGAATCTGAGGAATATTGGGCATTGCTGTGCTTATTCCTTGTGCTTGGTTCCAGGCACAGAAACTTTTCCATTTGTCAGCATAAGATTTTCTAGTACTAGGCCTTCTAGCCTCCAAAATGACATCCATCACAGGTTTGCTGAGAGATGTAACTGGTGAAATTAGTTGATTAGCCATGCTGCAAGATTCAGAGTTTGGAGCGGAGTGTGCAGAATTTGATAGTTCTGCTGAGACAGTAGGTAAGGTGTCTGAGGCAGGTACCATGGAGGAAGGTGCAACATATTGTGTAGGAGTGGGTACCAGTGTTGGCGAGGCCAGTCTGGAGCAATCAGAATCATTTTTGTTTTTTCCTGTCTGACTTTTAGTAAGACCTTGGGGAGCAGAGATAGAGGGGGAAAGGCATAGACTGATAGGTTTTTCCAGCTGAAGGACAGAGCATCCACTTTCCAAGCTTTTTTGTGATGAATTCTTGTGCAGAATTTGCCCAACTGACAGTTTTGGGGTGAGGCAAAAATATCTATGTCTGGGCTCCCCCATTTGTGTGTCAACATGCTGAAGATTTGTGGATCCAGTTTCCATTCGTGTGGGTCCATAAGATTTCTGCATAGTTCGTCTGCCAGAGTATTTTGCTTTCCTGGCAGGAATTGAGCTTGTAGATGTATTTGATAAGTCAAGGCCGTGTTCCACAATGCCATGGCTAGTCTGCAAAGGGGTTAGGAATGGGTACCCCCCTGCTTGTTTATATACCACAACTGTGGTGTTGTTTGTCTTTATCAGAAGTTGTCCTGGATGAAGATAGTCCTTGAAGGCGGTCAGAGCATTCTGTACAGCTAGCATCTCTTTCTAGTTGATATGTAGGTGCATTTGATTTGGGCTCCATTGGCCCTGAATGCATCTCTCTGCCAGATGCGCCCCCCCAAGCATAATCTGATGCATCTGTAGTCAAGGTTTGGGCGGCAGGGGGTGGAATGAATGACAGTCCCTTGTTTTGGTGGCAGGACTCTGCCCACCATAGGAACTCTAGCTGCAGGCAAGGAATGATAGGAATCATTTCCAGGCTATGACAATGTTGACTCCATAAGCTTTTTAGGTACCATTAAAGTTTCCTCATATGCAGTCTTGCATATGGAATTATTAGAATGCAGCAGACCGTGAACCCCAACGCCTGCAAAATTTGTCTTGCAGATAGCTGTTTTTTTCTGGCCACCTGTTTGAAGTAAGTCATCAATTAAATTTGTTTTTCTGGCATAAAGTAAGTCATCTGGGCAGTTGTATCCAAGCTTGCACCCAGGAATGTAATTATTTGAGGGGGTACCAGTTGTGATTTCTTTTCATTTATGGTGTACCCTAGACAAGTTAGAAGTCTTTTTACAAATGCCAGATATTTTAGAAGAGTGTCCTTGTTTTCTACCTGAATTAGACAATCGTCCAGGTGTGGATAAATTTGAATATTTCTTTGCCTGCAAAATGCAATTACTGGTGCCAGGCACTTTGTGAGGATCCTGGGCACAGTAGATAAGCCAAAGGGCAGTGCAGAGAACTGGTAATGCAAATAGCCTGCTTTGAAGCGGGGGTATCTTCTGCAAGATTCCCTGATTGGGATATGCAGGTAAGCCTCTTAAGTCTAGAGTTACCAACCAGGCATCTATGCCTAGCATAGGTAGTAACTGTTGTAGAGTCAGCATCTTGAATTTTGGAATGTCCAGAAATGCATTTAGAATGGATAAGTCCAGAATTGGACGCCATGATTTGTCTTTTCTGGGTACAAGGAAAAGTCTTGAATAAAAACCTTGTCCCTTTTCCTTTTCTGGTACCGGTTGAATAGCCCCCATATCCATGAGGGACATAACTTGTTTCTGGGCCTCTGCCCACTGCTTTGGAGGCAGATCTGGCCATCCATTTGGGATTGGCAATGTGTGGAAATTAAATCTGTATCCCTGGGATACTATATTTAAAACCCACATGTCCTGGGTAATCAGTTGCCAGTTTCATGCATGAAGTGCCACCCCCCCCCCCCAAAGGGGCGGCCAAAAGATAAGTGTTTGGTGACTGCAGTGGAAAGTCATTGAGACTGTCTACCGTAGGAAGGTGCCTTGTTACTTCCAGATTTGGAGGTGGAGGCACCCCACTGCTTTGTTCTATAAGTTCCTTGTGACTGAAACCTGGAGCCTTTGGAATGTCTGGGTTTGACCCGAGTGGCTCTGGTGGGTACTGGAAAGGACCAGTTCTTAGTAGGCCAGTGCCTACTGAACCTGGGTGGCTGCACTTGTAGGAAATCTTTTACAGTTTGCATAGATTTAGCTTTATCTTCCATCTTTTTCAAAACTTCTTCTGCCTTATTACCAAACAGACTGTTCTGTTGTAAAGGAGCATCCAACAGTTTTGCTTTAACATGGTCAGGCAGATTTTGCTCCTTGAGCCAAGAATGCCTTCTTATCGCAGATCCAGTTACAGCAGCCCTGCAAGTGGCCTCCAAGGAATCAAAACCACATTGCAAAGTATGTTTTCCAACTTGTTCAGCTGAATGCAATAAATCCTGCAACTCTTTATTTTCCACACAGTCAGAAATCAACATCATTTTCTGTTTAAGTAAGCCCATGACATGCTGTTGATATTTAAGCATATGAAATTGACAGTTTAAAGCCCTGATTGCCAAGGATGCAGATGTGTAAACCTTCTTACCCCATCTATCCAGCACCCTGGGATCTCTATCAGAAAGGGTAGGATTTTTAGCAGTAGAAGCCCTAATGCCCTTGGGACCCTGAGAAATGGTTTCAGGGTCAGCAATAGGGTTTATAAAGAGGAATTTGTGGGAGTCAGGAACCCTGTAATATCTGTCTGGCTTACTAGGAGCCAGAGGCAGGGAATCAGGAGTCATACTGGATTCTGAGAAAACATCATCAACAATGTCTAGAACAGGAGGTATAGCCAAAGGTCTATGCTGAGGAAGAAGAAGGAAATCCCTAAGTCTCTTTTTAGATTCTGAGAAATCCTGACTATCCCAGTGAAAGTGTTCCCTTAAGGTATGCAGAGTTTCTCCAAAAGAAAAATCCTCAGGAGAAAAAGCAGAAGGAATGGAATCTTCTGCATCAGAGTCCTCATAAGTGGAAATAGATAATTCCTGATCAGAAGAGGAATCAGAAGAAATAGAAACCTGATCTGAAGATTCATAGTCAGTGCCTTGCCTAGGCCTCTTAGCAGGAGGGGGATCAAGGTAATTAAATCCTCAGCCATTTTGATAATTTGTTTTTTAGGCATTGGGGCCTGTACACGTGGCCCAAGCGTAGTTTTTTTTAGACATAGCAGTAGATTTTGGCCTTAGTTTTGAAGATGGTGTCAGTTTAATATACAAATCTTTAGGCCTGGAAACACCCTCAGACGCCGGTGCCTGCTCAGCGGCTCTGGACCCATCTGAGGTAGAGACATCCGCGGGTTCAATACTTAAAGTATCTCGAGGCATACCGGACTCCGAATGGGTCTCAGTAGAGGCCTGCAAATCAAAAGTAGCGGGTATCAGGGGCTGCGAAAGCGCCTCACTGAGTACCGGCGAACCAGCGACTGGCTTAGGAGAAGCTTCGTCGTCGGTTTTGGACCTCGACGGTCTGTCTCTGTCTTCTTTGCATTTTTTAGGTATTCCGGTAGTCAGATTGCTAACCGACGACATTTCTGGATAGTTAAATCTCAACCCAAAATATTTAGAAGCAAATATATACAGACATTTAATAGTGCGTTGATTAAATTTAGCACAAAACCGACAGCAAGGCACATTGTGGTCAGGGCCTAGGCAAGGAATACAGTACAAATGAAAATCCTTATGAGGTATTTGCTTCCCACAAGTAATACAATTATTAACTTTTACTGATATTGGGAAGGAGCAAGAAAAAGTTTCCCCAACGGGGTACCTAGCTTTTAGTTGACGACTTCAGTTCTGAAACTTGAAAACGAAAATTTCAGGAGTCGGCCGACTGGCACTTGCGAACTGCTTCTGCTTCGGGCACTGAGCGGCAAGAAAGACTGATGTAATGGCATCGGCTGCATGTTTTATACCCCTGACGACCTGATGTCATGGAAGAAGGGACAGCAACCGACGCAGGACCCAAGACTTTGTTAATCAGGCCGACTGAGGGCAACCTGCCAGCAGATTACCCAAATGTAATGACTGCAACAGTGAAACATGAAGAACATCATCAGGAATCTTGTTTAATCTTAATGGGGGTATTATATCGCCTCTGGAAATGTGCACCCATGTATGTGTTGTGATGTCTAGCCAATCTCTCTGGTGCAGGGATAAGTGATCCCCAACTACCTCCAGAGGTGAGCAACCAGGTCTCCTTTCAGGAGTGCTGATAGGATCTGTCAGAGAAGAAATCCCTAAATCCTTGATTCTGCGGGGCTACTCCACCATGCGGGCAGTATCTTCCATTTGAATTCTCCCTGTGCCTGAGAGGGAACTGTCTCCATCTGTATCATGGAAAGGACCCTAGGATTTTTTGTCCCACATTTTCTGACCACCTCATTGATTCCAAGAGAAGGTTCTTTGAGGAGTCAAAAAATGTACGAACACTGCATACATGTTCTTACCATCTTGTTCATACCTGGATAGTGTGTCTCCTCACTTTGGGGGCCAAACAACGAACTTCTGTCAAAAGAAGCATTGATGAAGGAAAACTTGTAGGGCTCTGCAAAATCACACAAACACATCTAGGCATGTCTCCTAATGGAAATGCCTGAACCTGTAGTCCCTGAGGTACGTTCAGCTGCATGTGAAATGAGCCTCATGGATGAATTTGAGATGGACTATAGGGTAGCCAACTGTGAGGCAACGGAAGTTTGTGCCTTGGCAGTTATTGTTCCTGAGAAGGATTTGGAAAGTTCTTTAATCAAATCCTTCTGAAATATGGAGAAGTGAGCCAAATAATTCAGTGACCTAAGTACAAAATTCAGTGAAGCATAAGCATGCTTCCCACATCTGTCCAACACCCTAGCCTCTCTGTTGGGGGGGGGGTTGATCAGATGAACTCACAGTACTTTTTTTGTGGCCACTGCTATGACCATGGCATCTACTAGTAATCGTTTGCTCCAGAACTCTCTTCCCTTTGGTGGTGCCAGGATCCTATCTGGTCTCTTAGATATCAGCTCAATAGAATCAGGTTCCTTCCACTCCTGCCGAGAGAACAAATCAATGAGCTCATCGGTGGGTTGAGTTACCCATGAAGTAGATGGGCAAGACCCAAACATCTCCAGGAATATTGATTCCTCTTGGGAAGGGTTATCGGTAGACCAACCACCCCTTTGCTTAAGGATCTCCAAAATTTCTCCAAGGTAACATCATCAGGTGGTGATCGTGGGAACCCTACTCCTTCATTCCAATTGGTATCTTCTGTGACAGAGTCCTGAGGGGAGTCTAAATGCCTACTTTCTCTTCCTAGGGACTTCTTCAGTGGGATACTCAAGAAAAGTATCAGAAGGGAAGATATAAGTATACCTTGCTGGGTAGCCTGGAGACTTTGGACTGGCTGTCCCTGTGGAGTAGTGTTGAGACTCAAAGCACAAAGACATATGGTTTCCAGAGTGAAGATTTGAGGGGGGGAATCATCTGTCCTCTAGAAAAGAACACTCATCACTTCAAAAGCAAAATGCCCTGGAGAGAAGGATGCCAACAGAGCTGAGAAGACATGGTTCTGGACCGTCAGCTCCCTCTGACCTGAAGACAATCCACCAGAGGCAGAAGCTGAAGCTGAGCTGTCCAATGCAGAGTCTCTGAGGGTCAGAGATTGCTCTGACAGCTTCAGAGTTGACTCTAACATCTCAGATCCGACAATGATGCTTCAGCTCTGAGGAGTCATCTGACTCAATGGTTCTACCTGACTTCGTCGACAGCGCAGAAGACCGACAGCGGAATTCGGAGCTCCAGAAGATCGAAAACGAAGAAGACCGACGCGAATCGCGAGTGGCAGAACATCGACAATGCAGAAGACCGACACGACGGATGACAACACCAACGCCGAGGATGCCGACATGGGGAAAGGCTGTGTGAGTATGCGGTAGTGACGGACGTTAGGGTGCGAGGCAGGTAAGTGTGGAGATTGACGGTCTGTGGGGATAGGGGTGGGTTAAGTGAGTTAGGGTTAGGGAGCGATAGGGGTGGGTTAAGTGAGTTAGGGTTAGGGAGCGATAGGGGTGGGTTAAGTGAGTTAGGGTTAGGGAGGGATAGGGGTGGGTTAAGTGAGTTAGGGTTAGGAAGCGATAGGGCGGGTTAAGTGAGTTAGGGTTAGGAGCGGGTAGGTAAGTGTGCGATAGTGACGGACCTTAGGGTTAGGGTAAGGTTTAGTGTGGGCTTGTAAGGATTTTGGTGTGCTTGTGTTGTGTGTGTGGTTTGTGGAATGGGGATGTGTTTTGTTTTTAATTGTTATTGTGGTGTGTGCAGTGTATGGGGTTTCGTGTTTGTGTACCGTCGGTTATTTCGTTGTCGGTTATGTGTGGTTTCGTGTTTATGGACTGTCGAATATGTGGTGTCGGTGATGTGGTTGTCGGTGTTGTGTGGTTTCGATTATGTCAGGTAGAACCGACTCAATACACTTGGAGCCTATCCACTCAGAGAAGGTACCAGAGCCGAAGATGCAACAGTCTCTGGATAAGATACAGACAGTTCCAGAAAACTCAGATCCGAGTGCTTCAAAGCTGAAGGTCAGATTGGAGAACGAGCTAAGATGGGTGGAGTATTACTGGTAAAAGTCTCTGGACCCAAAAGGGTAGGAGCCAGGAGAACTCCCATCTGAATCTGTGCCATGAAAAACTTCATCATTCTATTCACATCTCTGCCTCTGTAAGACTTCTGGAAGAATGGGAAGAAGAGGCCACTGAAGGGGACCTAGAATGACAGTGTCTCTCAAAAAAGGGGGATGGTAGCCAAGGGGGGACAAGGTCCAGAGAAGACACATACCAGGTCTGGGGCAGCTGTTACAGCTTTGAATGAACCAGATCCGATGTGGCAGACCTTGTATCTGAAACATTTGGATCCGAGGATTTGGTCTTCGGATCTGACCTGTAGAGATTTTCTGGGCTGGTTCCGTTGTCTGATTGGAAGAAGGAATGGAGGATCCAGAAGATTCCGCTTGCCAGTTTCCAGACTCTTTTTTGTCTGTCTTTGACGGCTGAACTGTGTCTCAGAAAAAGATGTTGGAAGAAGTCTTTCAATATCAATTTATTTTTTACTAAAGATCAAGACCCTGGGATTAAAGCCACAATACACACAGGATTCATGGTCATCAGACAGAGGGCTCTTATGCTCACACTCTCTGCATTTCTTGAAACGCAAAGGTTTTTCAGCCATTTCAAACAGTAAGTACTATAGAAAAAAGGGCAGAAAAGTTCATTAGTTACTATAAAGGTAAAAAAGAAAGATTGCGAAAAATACCAATGATGGTAACTTAAGTTACACTGAAGAAGCGTAGGATAACGGAGGTAAAACAATTAGTTAAAATATAAAAATGTAAAGTTAGCTAAAAGGGAAGAAAAATTGTTTCACTTATCTCTTATGAATACATTAGCACTCGAGAGCTGAGAGCAACCATGTCTGTATGCGAAGGCAGCAAATGAGATCTGAGGTATGGAGGGGGACTTGAGCATTATCGGTAATGGAGGAAAGTTTGCAGTATCCATGAGCTGTTAAAAGCATCTGAGTCAGACCCAAGGATCAGATCCAAACCCACATGTTGAGCAATGAATGAAAATTGACATCAGATCTAAGGTTATGGCTTTTGCCATCAACCCTAAAGTCTAAAAAAATCATTCTGGCTGGAAGCCAAGGGTGTGGGATGACTTGTTCCACTTGACACCTGATGGTCCCTACCCTGTTAGGTGTAAGGGAGGCTATCTGACTGACTGTGTCCAAATTAGTACCTATGAACTCCAAGCTCTGAATGGGTTCAAGATGTTTCTTGCATAGGTTGACTGAGATGCCTAAGGATTGACATAACTGGAGCAAGTAGTCCCTGGATTTCGCAAGGAGATGCCTGGTTGGGGTGGTGAGGAGCCAGTTGGTTACATATGGAAATACTCTGAATATTAGCAGTCTCAAGTGACCTGCTACCACTGTCATACATTTGGTAAACACCCTGGGGGCTGTGGTGAGAAAAAAGGGCAGGGCTGTGAAATGACAGTGACTGGCTGACAGCAAAAAGTGCAGGCATCTTCAAAAGCAAGAAGTTTCAGCCTCCGCTGAAAATGGACATGTATCCAGTCGGACTATCCCGGTCAACAAATGTAAAATAAATAAATAAATAAATAAATAAATGTACTCACAATAACGTTTGATGTATGTAGTCCATCTCACCTCACATTCTTACCCGTGGGTTCGGAGCCGAATGTCGGCTCCGACTCGGCCATACTTTTAGCTCGAAGTCTTTCTATTGGCTGGGCTAAGATGGTATCCCATGCTGCACTGCTCTCTATCCCCAGATCTAGTTTGCTGCGAGCACCAGCACTCATTCTCCATGCATAACAACACCTAAGGAAAGGAAGAACAAACCAAGAATGAAGGGAGCTCTGAAACCAGACCTAACCTCCAGATCCTCCAGGACGGGGGAAGGAGGGGGGGGTAAGTAAGAATGTGAAGCGAGATGGACTACATACATCGAACGTTATGGTGAGTACATAACTTCTTGATGTTATGTAGTCCAATCTCTCCTACATTCTTACCCGTGGGACAGCGTCCCCAGCACCTAAATCCTGGGAGGCTCAGTGGAATATACTCCTGAGCACTGTGGAACCAAAGGAAGACCTGCCCCTTGATACCACATCTAACTTGTAATGAGTAACAAAGGTGTCAGGAGATGCCCAAGTAGCCGCAGCACAAATATGATCCATAGACAATCTGGCCTGAAAAGCTGTAGATGTAGATACAGACCGAGTAGAGCGAGCCTTCACCCGGAACGGTAAATCTTTTCCCCTGAGGAATAAATGAAAGAAATACAACTGGAAATCCACCTGGACAACGTGATTTTGGAAACAGGAGACCCAATTCTGTTTTCCAAAAATGAAACAAACAACTGATCAGATTTTCTGAGGTCTTTCATTCTGTGCAAATAAAAATGTAATTGTCTGTGCACATCCAAATGATGAAATTTGAATTCTGCCTTGTTTGAGAACTGGGGAAAAAACACTGGCAATTCAATAGATTGGTTAAGGTTACTGACTTGACACTACTTTAGGAAGAAAGGAGGGATTCGGTTTGAGAGAAACCCTGTTCTTATGAAAAATCAAATAAGGGGGTTTGACTGATAAAGCTTGAAGCTCCGAAACGCATCTGGCTGACATGATGGCTACCAAAAAGACAGTCTTCCAAGTTAAGAATTTTAAATTGCAAGTGGCTGCAGGCTCAAAAGGAGGTGAAGTAAGACCCTGTAGAACAAAGTTTAAGTCCCAAGGCATAACAAGTTCTGATACCAGAGGACGAAGCAATAAAGTGCCCTTCAGGAAAGCCTTACAGAGTCTATGTGCCATCAGACTAGGCTTGTCTGCGACATGAAAGGTAGAAATCACCGCCAATTGGACATTAATGGTTGCAGCTGCTGAACCCTGGTTAAAGAGCATAGACAAGAACTCCAATACAGACGAAATTGGAGCTGTGTAAGGGTCAATCTTTTTGGCATGCATCCAGATTGAAAACCTCTTCCATTTGCTGTAATAAATCTTCCTGGTCAAGGGCTTATGAGAGGAAGATAAAATATGAACCACCTCCGGTGAAAATTGATGAAGCCTAACTAATGACAGAAGTGGAGTAGCCAGGCTGTCAACCGAAGAGAGGGATGGAGCTGCCCTGACATGTGCGTCAGTAAGTCTGGTTGCGGGTCCAGAATCCAGGGAGTGTCCATGAGATAGGGATGGAGAAAGGGGAACCAAATTTGATGAGGCCAGTTGGGGCAATCAGAATCATTTTGCTTCCCAAGGATTGCGCTTTCTGAATAACCTTTGACAGCAAGGGGACCAGAGGGAAGGCATATAGTAGACTGGAGGGCCAATCATGGACTAGAGCGTCCCTGGGTGACTCCCCCTGAGGGGGGATCAGTGTGAAGTAGCTGCTGCATTTGGCATTGAGGGGGCTGGCAAAAAGGTTGCAGCAAGGCTGACCCCAACTGCGGAAGATCTGCTCCGTAACTTGACAGTTCAGGGACCACTCGTAAGGCAACGGAATAGCTCTGCTTAGCCTATCTGCGATCACACTGGACTTCCCCGGAATGTGCGTTGCCACCAGAAAACGTTGGGAAGACACTGCCCACTGCCGCACTCGCATGGCCTCCCTGCAAAGGGGATAAGACTTGGTTACTCCCTGCTTGTTCAGATACCAAACCACTGACATATTGTCTGAGTGGATTGCAATAGTCCCGGGAGGAAGAAAACTGAAGTACTTGCAACGCTAGTAGCACAGCTCTCATCTCCAGGACATTGATATGCAGATGCTCTTGCCACGTGCCTTGGACTGTCCTGCCTAGATAATGCCCCCCGCAAAGGGGATCCAATGCCTGTCTGCCTGGGATGACCTGCTTGACAAGCCACAATGCTTCACTAGGGACGGCTTGCACATGTCACCCCTGGGCTTTCAGATATTGGCAAAGGCTCTTGCCACCCCCATAGTGCCTTTTTTAGGCAAGGCTCAAAAGACAAACCCACCTCCATAGGTATCACAAGGGATAAGAAACTAACAGTAATGCTACTCAACGCCAGAAGTCTAAACCTCAAGATGCATGCACTCAAAACTCTCCTTAGCATGGAGAACATCGATATCTGTGCAGTAACAGAAACCTGGTTCAAGGCTCCCGAGAGCACCCCAGCACTACCAGGTTATACCTCATACCATGTTTTTCGGCCCCAAAAATTGGACCGAACCACAAAAGGAGGGGGAGTATCAATATTCGTCAAAGATACCCACACCTCCAGGTTGGTGGCACAGCTCGAAGCATCAGAGACTATCCATGTGCAACTAACAGTGGTTAAAACTGCCTTCCAGTTTATAGCCTGCTACAGACCACCCTCCCAAACCCAGGAATCCCACTCGGCCTTCCTGAGAACACTGGAAAATATGAAGGTCTCTCCAAACACCATTATATTGGGTGACTTCCAACTACCCTAACAGAGACTGGGAGCATTACTCTAGCTCCAATACCCTAGCCCAAAGGTTCCTAAAATTTATAAACTCAAATGCTATGGAACAACTTGTTGCCACTCCCACAAGAGGGGAAAACATACTGGACCTGATCATCACCAACATGGGGACTCTATGCTCCAGACCAGAAGTGTATCCCTCACTGGTAAGATCAGACCATAAACTAATCTCACTAGATATTCACATCCTGATCCCAGTCCCTGCCCAGAAAACCACAGTGAAAAACTTCTCTAAAGCAAATTTCACACTTCTCAAAACCGAGGTGGAATCCTTCAAAGCCCCCGGGCCTGTGGAAAATACGGCCCAGACCGCAGGATCCTTTATAAACGCATTCTATGAACACCTTCAAGAATGCATGTATCATGCAATCCCAAATAAAACCAAGACACTATCCTCCAAAGTTAGGCATCCTGTTTGGTGGACCCCAGCCATAAACAAACTATACAATAGAAGGAGGAAGCTACTTCATGATAGAGCAAAATCCCAAAAAGGGAAGGCATCTCTGATCAGTATTAGCAAAAAACTACGGGCACTCATAAAATCGTCTAAGGCCAGCTTCGAGAGAAAATTGCACAGGACACTAAGGATAATCACAAGGCTTTCTTTAGTTAGGTTAGGAACCTGGGTGGGAATTCCCAGATATGCTCAGAATTAGTCCAAAATGACAAAAAATACACCGAACCCACAGACATTGCCAACATCCTAGCTGACAGGTTCAGCGCAAACTTCTCCACCCCTTCCCCACTAAAAGGGCAAATATCTATCCCAGCAGAGTGCTGCCCCCCTGACATCTCAAATGCTCAGAGTGCTGCCCCCCTGACATCTCAAATGCTCAGGTAAGAGCCGCCCTCTCCAAAGCAAAAAACACAGCATCAATGGGACCAGACGGTGTCCCGGGCTGCGTCCTACATGAACTCCAAGAAGAACTAAACCCAAACATAAAACTACTGTTCAATCTCAGCCTTACTACAGGATATGTACCCAAACAGTGGCGTACAGCAACAGTGGTCCCTCTCCACAAAGGTGGCCCCTCAACGGATCTTGAAAACTACCGCCACATAAGCTTGACTAGCTTGGTCTGCAAAGCTATGGAAAGATCATCATGGACCTCATAAATAAAGATATTGGGGACCTACAGACACTGGATCCTACCCAGTTTGGCTTTGTTAAGGGCAGATCCTGCTTCTTAAACCTGGTTGATTTCTTTGAAACAGTCACCAAGGCCATTGACGAGGGGAAGGTGGTCCACACAGCCTACCTGGACCTTGCAAAAGCCTTCGATACAATACCCCACTCGGACATTATAGATAAGCTCACCAGCTTAAATATAAACCCCTATGTCACCAGATGGGTTGCAAACTGGCTCAAGGACAGAACCCACATGATTAGAATTGCTGGAACCATGTCAGACTCCAAACCAGTTAGAAAGTGGCGTCCCACAAGGCTCAGTCCTGGGACCTCTCTTGTTCGGTATATATTTCTCGGAGGTACAGGCTAACACGGAAGGACTGTGGCTGACCAAATTCGCAGATGACTGCAAACTGGGCGCCATAATAGACTCTCCAGCCGACACAAGCATCCTACAAAAGGGCTTCATAGAAACAGACAACTGTTGCCAGAGCCATGGCCTCAAGCTAAACGCCAAAAAGTGTATAGTCATCCCCTTTGGCAAAATCAAAGTGCCCACAAATTACCACATAGGTGGTAATCCATAAAGTACGGAAGAAGTAATTAGGGACCTGGGGACCCAAGTTGATAGCAATCTCTCATTTGACAACCACGTGGCCAAAGTGGTTAGAAAAACATTTTATATAGCCCACCTAATCATGAGGGGATTCACATCTAGATCAGGGGAGGTCATCATGCCTCTTTTACTCATCCCTCATCAGGCCCATAATTGAGTACAGTGCCCCTTTTGGGATGTACCTTACCAGACACCTGCAGCAACTGGAAAGATCCCAAAAGTACCTCACCAAGAGGATCAAAGGGCTCAAACAGATGCCATATGCTGCCTGGTTAAAGAAAATCCAGCTCTACTAAGTGGCATACCGCCTGCTCAGAGGCGATCTGTGCCTGACGTATAAAGCCATGTCCAACCCGGAATTAATGGACATGCTGCACCTCAGAAAATCCAAATCCCATTGAGCTACGCGCTGGAGAGACTTGAACCTCAGCACTGAAATAAATAGGACATGCTGGAGGGACAGATTCATAACCCAGAAGCTCCCTTCATGCTGGAATAAAATCCCAGTCCAGGTTAGGCAGAGTCCCTCATTGACTCTCTTCAAGAGGAATCTTGATGAGTGGATGGGGATAGTAGGTTTACCCCAGGTATCACTTCTGTGTCACTGTTAGACAGAGGCACAGTATACTAACCTCGAAAAAGGGCATAGCAAAATTCATTTAAAATGGGTGGCGAAAGCCAAACACACTCTGGCTAGGCTTATAAATGCCCTAGGGCAGATAGGCTAGTATGAACCTATGAACCACACCACTGACATATTTTCTGAGTGGATTGCAAAAGTCCCGGGAGGAAGAAAACTCTGAAGTGCTTGCAACGCTAGTAGCACAGCTCTCATCTCCAGGACATTGATATGCAGATGCATCTCATGCTCTTGCCACGTGCCTTGGACTGTCATGCCTAGATAATGCCCCCCCCACCCCATGTGGGAGGCATTCATGGTCACCGTGGCAACCAGGGGCACAGAAATGAAGGGCTTTCCCGCATTCAGGTTGTCGGTGCGAAGCCACCAACTGAGATCCTGTTTGCACCTGTCTGTGAGTAGAATAGGGTGAGAAAGTGGAAGACATTGAAGAGACCACTGGGCAAAGAGTAGCCACTGAAGGAGCCTCATATGTAACCTTGCCAGAGAGACTAACATAATCGTAGCAGCCATTGTCCCCACCAGTTGGAGGACCCATCTTGCCTTTGCTCTTCTCAGAGGGAGCAAGGCGTAAACCTGTTGTTGTAGGACTCTGATTCTTTCCTGTGGTAGAAATGCCCACATGAGGACGATGTCTAATTCGGCGCCTATAAAAGTGACACGCTGTGAGGGCAACAAGGCAGATTTTTCCCAGTTCAATGTGATGCCCAACTGTTGACATAGGTTGATAGTAGCATCCCTGGTCTGAAGTAGTAGATGCCTGGTGGTGGCAGTAAGGAGCCAGTCATCCAGATACAGAAACACTTGGAATCCCTGACGTCTCAAGTGAGCAGTCACCACTGCCATGCATTTGGTAAACACCCTGGGGGCTGTGGTGAGACCAAAGGGCAGGGCTCGAAACTGAAAGCGACTGGCCCCCAGCCGGAAGCGTAGGTGACTTCTGGATGCCCTGTCCATCTTTATGTGGTAGTAAGCATCCTTGAGGTCCATGGAGCACATCCACACTTCTTTTCCCAACAATGGGAGAATAGACTGCAATGTGACCATTCGGAACTTAGACTTTTGCACATGGGTGTTCAATTGGCTGAGATCCAATATGGGTCTCAGGTCCCCTGTCCTTTTCGGCACCAAAAAGAATCTGGAGTAAGTCCCTAATCTGATCTGGTCTGAGGGGACATGCTGGATGGCTCCTTTTTCTAGCAGCTTTGAAACTTCTGAAGCTGCGTAATCCTTTTGACTGGGTGGAACATCCGGGATTTTCTTGATTGGAGGGGGATTTGACGAGAAGGGGATGACATATCCTCCAGAAATTATTCGTAGAACCCATTGGTCCTGGGTGATATCTTGCCAGGTCTCCGGGTATAATGAGATTTGACCCCAGACTGGCTCTGGAAATACACAGTCGGGCCTCCCATCAGGAGCGGCGGTAGGGAGAACCACAAAAGGAATCGAGGTCTCCCGAGTTGTGGGGGCCTCCTCTGCCCCTAGGGCGGCATCTCCCTGAATAACCACCCCCTCCCCTGCCACTGGAGGGGGGCTCACCTTGTGCACTGGGAAAAAACCTCTGTGATTTCTTGAACCACATTTTGCCACCCCTCTGGGCCTTGGGATAAGGCCTAGAGGGAAGGGAAAAATGGACTCCCACGGCAGACAGACGTTTTCCCTCCTGCTCGCACCTAGTGAGTGTGTCTTTCACCTTGGTTCCAAACAAAGAGGAACCATCAAAAGGGGCGTTGGTGAATGAAGACTTGAAGATCTCTGCGAAATGACAAAGGCGCATCCAGGCCTGCCTCCTAAGAGCAACTCCTGAACTTGCTGCCCTACTCGCTCCCTCAGCTGCGTAGGAGATTAGCCTCATGGAGGAGTTTGCAATGGAATTGAGGGTAGACATCTAAGCGCTGACCATCTGGGCCACTGCCTCAGAAGGTTTACCCATGAGAGTATCTCCAAGTTCCTTGAGGAGATCTCTCTGGAGCTGTGTAAAGTGCGATAAGTAATTCAGTGACCATAAGGTAAAGGTCGCTGAAGAAAACGTATGCTTCCCGTACCAGTCCATAGTCCTAGACTCCTTGTTAGGGGGATGGACGGTGGAAGAAGTCTGAGCTAATTCCTTCTGGGTGGCAGCTGCCACCACCATGGCATTCACAGGGACTCCCTTGGACAGAAATTCCTTATCAGGAGAAGCAGACAAAAATTTATTGGGTCTCCTGGGGACTGGTTCCATAGAGTCAGGGGTTTCACACACCCTTCGACAAACCAAATCCAGAAGCTCGTCGAAGGGTGGAGATACCCAGGAGGTGGAGGGCTGAGCACCAAAGGCCTTCAGGAAGACCGACTCCTCCTCGGAGGGGGCTTTGGATGGCCAGTCACCTATTTGTTTCAAAATCTCTAGGATGTCAGAGAAAGAAACATCCTCAGAGGATGACTTAGGGGGACCCCTCCGATTCCTCGAGGTCGGTGTCTGATGTGACAGACTCATCCTGGGAATCTATGTGCTTCCTCTTGCACGTCTTCTCTCTAGGTGGCTCCTCAGGCAAAAACTCTGAGGGGCCCTCAGAAATATGGGGACCACTCGTGGGGGTACCCTGAGGCCTTGGGGCTCCACTGTCCTGAGATAGATGGCGATCAGAGACCTGCACCGGTGTAGTAGGGGACAGAATGACCGACCCATATGATGCCGCTGACGACCTGGCCAGTGCGCTCCACATGGCCTCGAAGGCTGGTCCTCCCGGGTCCAAAGAACAACCAGCCTCCAAAGCCAAGACAGGAGTCAGACTTCCCCACGCCAAAGCACCGAGAGGGAGACTAGGAGCTGAGAGGTGTCCCGAAGCCTCTCCCTCAGGTCCGACCAAAGAATCCTGAGTCCTGAACCCAGTGGACGGCGTCGACGGGGTCGGAACTGATGTCGGAACCAATAAACCAGGAGGGGCTGTCGGAACCTATCTAGGGACATCACACGGAGCCGAGCACTCTGGCTCTGAAAGCTGAGATGTGCTCGGAGAAGGAAGTATTGAAGCAGGTTGAGGGACCGGCTCCGGAGCTGACTGGGTTGGAGCCGAGAACAATTTTGCCAGTACCGGTGACTGAAGAAGTTTCTGCACCACTCTATCGACATCCACATCTGATAAGGTCCTGGAAGATTTGGAGGATAGAGAAGGAGATCGAGACCTCCTCTCTGAAGGGGACATGCGAGGATGTGATACTGGCCTAATGCTAGGCGATCAGCTCTGAACAGGTTCCAAGAAGATTGGAGCCGAAGCAGGTTCCATAACAACTGACACTTCCTGCGGCCCCGAGGACAATGGAGCAGAGGATGTCGAAGCAGACTTTGCTATTTTCTCCGGTGGCTCCAAGGAGACTGATGGAGCCAGAGATTGCTTTTTTTTGCTTTTGAGGATTTTGCCTTAGAGCTGGAAGCACTCTCCAGACCCTCCTTGAAGGAGGGTTTCAGAAGTCCCTTCAAAATCAATTTATTCTTCCTTTCCTGAAGAACTCGCGGACTAAAGGCATGACAGAAACTGCACGATTCCTGGGGATGAATCGCTCCCAGACAGTACACACTGACAGAGTGTCCATCGGTAATGGACATTTTATAACTGCACCTAGAGCATTTCTTGAAGCCCGAGGGCTTATGCTCCTTAGTATCTTTGGACATAGTTAACCAACAACAAGTAACCACTGAAAAATCGACCAACAGTCAAGCAGTCACAAGGCGGGAAAAAGCCTACAACAGACAGAATACCACAAGATCTCTAAGTTAAATGATCCTCATACACAAACACAAGTGGGGGAGGACTAATTCCTCTAATTTAAACAGTTTTAGTCCCGGGAAACTTTTAGCACACAAGGAAAGCAAGGGCCAGACTAGGTCCTCTAACTTAAACGGGCCTAGCTTGTTGGAAACAGCTAGTGGGATACCACAGAATAAACAATCAAGAAACACAACTTTTCCACAATACAGACAAGAACACACACAATAGCTACTATAATAGCTTTTTTGCAAAAAACTTCTCTGATAAAGAAGAAAAAGGGTACTTAGCCACAGCCAAGAGCGAGACCACGTCCGAGCTACACGAGCGGCAAATGAGATCTGGGGATAGACAGCAGTGCAGCATGGGATACCATCTTAGCCCAGCCAATAGAAAGACTTCGAGCTAAAAAAGTATGGCCGAGTCGGAGCCGACATTCGGCTCCGAACCCACGGGTAAGAATGTAGGCGAGATTGGACTACATAACATCATCTGTTCATCTTGACATGATAGCACAAATCCTGAAGATTGATGCAGCACATCCAATCACTCTTTGACAGAAATGGTTGAATGGACTGTACAGTGGCCATTCAGAACTTTTGAGTTCTTTTCAAACTGATTCAGTTTGCTGAGGTCCAGAAATGGTCTTAGGTCCACTGAATATTTGCCACAAAGAAGAATATTGAGTAGGTTCTGAATCCTTTCTGGTCAGGTGGGACCTCCTGGATGAATCTTGTCTAGAAGTTTTTGAATTTCTAGAGTTGCTGCCTCTCTAACTGGGTGGAACATCGGGAAGACTTCTTTTCTTTGGAGGAATTTGTGAAAATGGTATGAAATAACCTCAGGATATGATTCTCAGCACGCGCATATCTTTTGTGATTGATGCCCAGGTGTTTAGGTACAGAGACAAGCAACCTCCTAACTGTCTCCATAGATGAGCAGTGGAGCAACCTTTCAGAAGTGCTGAAAGGGTTTATCTGAGAAGGAGTCTCAGAAACCATGATTTTGCGGGCCTCCTCTGCCACAAGGATGGCATCTTCCATTAGAACTCCCCCCTCTGCCTCTGGGGGAGATATCCCCTCATGAGTCTTAGAAAGAACCTTAGGACTTACGGAACCACATTTTCCTTCCTCCTTAATGATTCCTGGAAAAGCACCTCTGAGAGGTAAAAAAATTGATGCCCATGGCAGATCAGGTCTTTCCATCCTGCTCACTCAGAGAAAGCACTTCCTTAACAATGGGGTCAAACAAGTATGACACATCAAAAGCAGAACTGATGAATGAAGAAATGAAGGGCTAAGCAAAGTCATACAAGTGCATCCAGGCAGGTCTCCTTATGGCTATGGCTGAACCCTTCATCAGTGAGGTACCCTCAGCAGCACAGGAAATTAACTTCATGTAAGCATTAGACATGGATAGATGGGTGGCCAGCTGTGAAGAAAGCTTCTTATGGTACTCCACAGATATTGACTCAGAAAGATATTTGGAAAACTCTTTATTTAAATCCCTTTGCAGCTTGTTGAAATGTGTCAAGTAGTTCAGTGACCATAAGGCAAAGGTTGCTGGGGCATAAACGCACTTCCCAAATATGCCCAATGCCCGACACTCTCTACTAGGGGGATGGACAGAGGCACTCTGCTCTGCCAGTTCTTTCTTAGTGGCTGCTGCCACAACCATGGCATCAACAGGCCCCCCTTGCTTCCGTGGGGCCTATGCTTAGGAGGTGCAAGGAACTTAGGATGGCAGGAGATAGGTTCTACAGTACCTGGTTCCTTCCATGCCTGGCAAGAGACTAGATCTATAAGCTCATCAGCTGGGGAGACTCAAAAGCTTCCAGGAACAGGGAAGGGGAATCGGATGCCCAACCACCTTTCTGCCTGAAGATTTCTAAGATGTCTCCAAAGGAGAAATCATCTGGTGTAGACCTTGGGGACCCCTCTCCTTTATCAGTCAGTGTCATCTCCAAAGAAGAAATCATCTGGTGGAGACATTGGGGACCTCTCTCCTTTATCAAAGTCAGTGTCTTTGGTGAATGACTCCTGAGGGGAGTCTGTGTGTCTCTTCCTGCACATTCTGTTGTGGGATCTTCCTCAGTGGGATGGTCTGAAGAGGCGTCCGAAGAGAGGGAAAAGTCCTTAAGGGGAACTGTCTGGATGCTTGTCAGGGCCAGCTGTCTGTGTGATAGGTCTGTGAGAATCAGAGCTCGACCTGATGGCAGCAGGGCTATAGGATCTGAAGAAGCAAGAGTAGCCATGTCTGTCAAATGAGAGAAGACCCTCTCCACCACCTTGAAAACAGAAGGATAGGCAGAAGTTGTAGCTGGCCACACTAGTGCCAATGCCCCAGATGCCACCGTGCCCTGACCCTGTCTGCATCCCTACCTCGAAGGGGGAGACAGTCCAGGCTGTTCAATGCCAAAGCCCCAAGGGGCAGGGATGGCTCCAACAACCTTGAAGTCAAACCAAGCACCCCAGATCAGGCATTAAGGCTTCGGCTCTAAGACTAATCCTGGCCCAAGCGATTTGGCACTGGGCAAGTCAGGGATGCAGTCAGAGGTGAAGACCTAGCCATCTCTGGATGTGATGCCAACACTCTCAAGATTCTCAGACTTGAAGGCTCCAAAAGTGCCAGTTAGACTGTAGGAGGAGAAATTACAGTGCAGGAAACAAGATGGGAGGCTCTGGGATCTGATGGGAGATGGAATCAGGATAATCCCCAGATAAATCTGAGTTCTAAGGAACTTCCTCATAATCCTATCCACTTCGGCTTCAGAAAGACTCCTGCTGGACCTGATGGGGGAAGTAGTAGACTGGGGTTGAGACTTTCTCCTCAGGGTCTCTTGTAGGAAGGGAGAATGGAGTCAAGGATAGACAGGCTCCAGAGAGAACCCTGGTGACCAGGTCCTTGGAGACTTAGACTTGGTAAGTGTCAGATCTGAGGGTGTCAGATCCAACTGTTTACGTTTCGGAATTGAGAGCTTCAGATCTGACTTTTTCTGTACTTTTGCAGGAGGCTCCAAAGTTAAAGCTGACTTTGGAGAGCAAGTAGGAGACTGCTTCCTGGATTCTTTTGCATCTGAAGAGGTCTTAAGTGTTTTTGCAGGGGTTTGAGCACCTGAAAGAGGAGAAGAAGAATAAGAAGAGGATGGGATCAAACCTTTTAGGACCAGCTTGTTATGTCAGCCATTAAGGGCCTTAGAGTTGAAGCAGGCACACATGGAACATTCAGTATTTAAGTGGAATGCACCCAGACAATAAACACACTCCCTGTGGGCATCACAATTAGGGATCTTGTGCCCAAAGGAACTGCATTTCTTAAACCCAGTGGGTTTGTCAGCCATTACAACAATAAGGGAACGGGCAGACAGAGATAGAAAGGACAATTTTAAGGTAAATTTTATTCATATATTTATTTATTTTTAGATAAGTACCAAGAATGGTAGAGGAAAGGAATTACCCTCGGAAGGGTAAGAAGAAACAGAGAAAAAGAAAAAGGAAAGTGCCAACAATGGTATGGAGAACTACAGATGGTAGAAACAGGAGAGGAAAATAAACTGTAACCCTAACTTGATAGAAACTGAAAAACTAAGGTAAGGGAGGAAGACGTGAATAGAAAAGAAAAACTGTAAGAAAATTGTACAAAAATAAAAAGTTACACTCACTGCAAAAAACTGCACCCCAAAGCTCTGTGAGAATGATCCGCATCTGTAGCAACATGGTCAGCAAATGAGATCTGAGGTACTGCAGGGTTACTGGGGCATTGTGGGTAAAGGAAGGAGCTCGATAGTTGGATCTGAGAGTCTAGTAAATGTGGCTTAGCCAGATCTAAGATCAATCATTTGAGGAGCGATTGAAAAGGACAACATCAGATGTGCTGCTGGGCATCATGTTACTTGCTCAGAAAGGAGAGATAATGTTGATATAGCTTTTGACTTGTGATTGTTGGCCACAGGAACACTTAAAAGGTTTCATTTTTCTAGACATTGGAATGAGGGAAAAGTTTCATGGGGAGCAACAAGGCCAAGATCTGAAATGTGTAAGAAGCAGAAAAGAACTAGGTGTCACTGGGTCTGGGCACATTCTCCTAGCCCAGTGTGTGTATAATGCCATGGCATGTGCCAGCAGGAAATGCACATGCCCTATACAAAGAAAAATATTACCAAGCTGGTGAAATGCATAACAGGAAATCCCAAGAGTTGCCTACTGCAGTAGGCTTCCAAAGTTAGATTAGCTTTTACCATTGCAGTTTCTACAACAGCCCACTATGGAAACATACAAGGGCAACCTGGGAGGCACAGTATAACTAGACTTTGGCAAGCTACCAGATTCTGTGCTGGATTGATGGCTAGTGGGAAAGTAAAGAAGAATGTGTCTAGACTGATGAGTTGAATACAGAAGTGGCTAACAGGAAGAAAGAAGAGGGTGGTGGTCAGGGGTGGTTATACATGGAAATAGCAATAAGTAAATAAGGTGTCAGGGTTATACTATGTTCAGTCCTTTTTAAAGTATTTGTCTCAGGCATAATGTCATGGCTAGAGGACAGAGCTAGTCTGTTGTAGGCAGCACAAAGAATGGAGCACTGGTTACAGATGTGGGACCAAGTCTCCAAATGGACCTTAGTATGTTGATAAAGTGAGCCACTATGTGGCAAACAAGTTTCAATGTAAATAAATTAATTGTAAAACAATATGTAGAGGGACTGGGCAAAATTGCAAGGGAAAATTAATACTGAAGATCATAAGAAAAAAGTCTGAGTCATAATAAACAGTGTATCAGGGTGGCAAGCAAAGGTAAAAAAACATTATTGGAAATACTACCGTGGTGGTAAGCAACAGTCATTCTCCCATTTTAATTTCTCCTAATGCTTAGTGTTTTTTTTGCTTACCATGACAGGAATGGATCCCATTTCTAAGTCAGGGCATGACTAAATTTCTTGAAATCAGTATTGTTTCAGTCTTTGATATTAGCTACAATTTGATAATAGTTCCAATAGCCAATTCCAAAGGCATGCATCTGGAGCATTTCTCCCCGGGCCTCCGCTGAAACAGGCTCTGTGGAACCTAGTCGGACTTTCCCGGTCAACAAATGTTAAATAAAAAAAAAATAATAAAATAAAAAGCTAAGAATGCTCTTCTCAGCTCTCACAATTTACCCAGAATTGTCTCCTTCTGCAGTTTATGTGGAATTACATGTACTGGTACAATATTTACGTATGATTGTAAATTGTTTTTTATTGGTCCTGTTGATCCTATTACCATTGAGAATGTCTGGGTATCTTTCATCCACATTGCTCATATTTCTGTTTGCAAATTCTGGCATATTACAACTTCATTTCTCTCTGCACATAAGACACTATTGTCGCTGGATGTAGCAATTTCAATGATCAGTGTAACTTTTGTCTTTTGTTCTTGAACAACTATATCTGGTTTTCTTGCATTTATTTTTGAACTGTTGGTAACAGGTAATCCCATGTGATTCATGTTTCCAATGCTTCTCAGCTACTTTTATACTGCAGTGTTTGTACAATCCCCAACAGTCTTGGCAGATTATTGTGTCTTTCAGTGTTCACACCATCAGCCGTGAGTATATTACACTTGGCAACAAAACCTGCAACAATTTCCAGTTCTGTTTTACAAAATCTACATTTGTCTGTTGCTCCCACTTTTTATTTAGACTTTGTAAACTAACGTGCACATAGCCCATTACCTTGGGCACCCATTATTAGCCTTTCAGTTTCTAGTTTTAATTCACCTCTCCTTGGCCATTCCTGAATCAAATCTTGGTCAACATGAGATTGTTCCAGAAGATCTCTATACTTGCCACTATATTGGACTTTGCAGTTTTCTTTCCTTTTCATCTAATCATTTTCTTTATATTCTTTCTTTTTTGGCACTTTCAGTTACTGTCTAATTTTTGTCAACTTCCGGTTTGATTTTCATTAATGTATGATGTACTACTTTGGTGGTATTTTGGAAGCAACAGTCATTTTCCCATTATAGATTATCATATCAAGGGTCACAGCTGGAACACTACTTCCAGTTTTGGTAAATATTTAGAGCCAAAGAAACATGGCTAACAGAAGGTGTGTACAGTAGTGCAACCTATACAATGAAAGGAATGGAAAGTATAAACTGTGAATAAAGTTTCAAGGTGTTTGGCATGTATACTACAGAGAAGAAAAGGGTAAAGGTGGATATTATACAGATACACACACACACACACACTTTTTTGTACTTGTTGACCTAATTAGTCTCTTTAGGAAACCAGTCTCTTTTCAGGGCATTCTTGGGGTGGTATTTTCACTGACAAAGGGGAAATCTAGCAAGATCACCAGAGAAACTCCCTTCATCTTTTTTGGTAAAGTGCCATGGGATCTTTTACAGCTACTGCAGCTACCACCAACTCAAGCAGATGGGACCTCATCTTAATTTCTCATTGGAAGATCAGAACACTCAGGAGTGCAGCACCCCCTCCTCCAATATGGCACAGTGCAGTGTCAGTACTGAAAATTGAATCCAATTACTGAAATTAAAGGGAGAGGAAATGAAAGCCAAAGAGGAATACAAGGTAGGGGATTAGGGAATGTTTTGGTAACATTACATCACGTTGAGGCTGCTGGAGATTTGCAATAAGCTGTGTGAAAGGGCAGTGGAATATCTACCAGCAAATGGATTCAATGTGTGGGGCAAATAGTGTGTGGACTGAGGTAAGAGAAGTGAGGCTAAATAAAGGCTTACTGCAACCATCACAGAAACAAGCCAAACACTAACTCTGTTAGTTATTAGGCTAGGTATAATTGAGTAGCCCATTGTTGCCCTGTATTTTAATCCGTTAGAAACTCAAGTGTCAGATAAAGTAACTCATAAGAGTGTTTCATCACAGGTAAACACAAATATCAATCACTGCACAATGAGTACTGGCTGCTTTGTACAAGTACAAGCTCTCATAGTGAATTGTAAGCAGTGTGTTCTGCAAAGATTGGTTGCTTTAGCATTTTTGTAAAGCAAGGGTCAACACATTTTTAATATTTATGCTTCACTCAAGATTCATCAGTAATATATAATGTTCAGAAAACGAAATAACATTTAAATGTACCTTCCCCAGTTTGAGAAATGGCTCTGGCTGGCTTCCATCAACAAAATATCATCAATTTCATCCTCAATCCTGAATGGATGCTCTGCAGATGGTTCATCTATTGGGCATGAATATGTGCTCATGTATGAATGCTGTAAAGCCATTTCTGCAGTTAAACGATCCATTGGGTTAAATGTTAATATCTTTTCCAAGAAATCAATTGCTGTTGGTTGTAAAAGAAGTAAAGAAAATATGCTTAAATGTACTCTGATATAATAAAAGAGTGGAATATAAAACTACACAGATATGAAACAGGCAGTGATGTCACAAATATCTTCAATGCAATCAGTAATGCAGACAGTGCAACACAAAAGGATTAACAAAATGCTTCTAATATGTAACAGATGGAACTTCTTTTTGCACCTTTGCTATACTGCTTTTGAATTGTTTGTTGAATGGAAATTTTAAAGAATTATGTTTTGATGGGGAAAAAAACAATAAAAATACCCAGTTCACAATTTAAACCAAAATCTGCCTGTCTCAATTGAAAACACTGAATTATTTTCGGAGGGCAAACCCACTTTCATCCCCATGTGGGGGCTGCATTCACCCCTACATGATCACTATTTATAACCATCTCAGTTTACTTTTGAAGCGAAGCTAGTGTAGTAAATACAGAATGCTATTAACACCAACACTCCAGTTAGTTAACTGTATTAAAACATACAAATTCACTGGAATGGGTTTAATCAGTATAGCGTGCCATGGACTGCATCCAGCTTTATATAGAAGCAGCTCAGTGCACTGACCTACTACGGATGTGTAATTTTTCAAATCCCCTCAATGGAAATACAACAAACTATTAACTATTAATTATTTAAAACAATTTTTAAATATTTTATGGAAATGTGATTATTTCCATTATCCACTACACTTTATAAATATTTAACATTTGCATTTCTGCCTATGTTTCTTATGATATTTCTCTGAAGTTATGCTTACATTTCAACTTTTTGTGATACTAATGTTGTTTAAAGCTACTGTCCACTAAAACTCTGCTGAAAATGGATAGTTAATGCAAATAAAGGTGACATCCCAGTTTATACTACAAGAAGCTAAGACACAAGCAGACACAGCCAATATACATCAGCTCTTTGCATTAAAATCACAGTTTGTAACCATGGAATCCAGACTTTATGGTTTCTTTTGACACCGTTATACTAATTATTGTATACTAAAACAGAGAAGAAACCTAACAACCCAAAACAGAGAAGACACCTAACAACCCAAGGTAAAGACCATCAAACTGGAAATCTATTAGGCCTGTGTGAACTAACTTGTTAGCAAGAATAAAACACAATGAAATGCAATAGCAGTTTTTATTAGTCTTCCAAAGCACTCTCACTGTACATTGTGTTGAAACTACTACGGAGGAAACCTTACCTGCAGCACTGACAGAAATATTATTTAGAAATAGAACTGTGTGTCTGCCCATAAACTTCAGAGTGTCATACTGTGAAATAAATGATGCATTGAGCAGCAGGTAATATGTCATTCATTTCAAAGACATATAGAACACATCTACACTGTGACACTGCACTTGGCGGCAGGGGGAGTTGCAGAGACTATCATGAACAGCAGATTGACATTTTACTGCTCACATTATTCTAGCAGTAGATGCTTTCTTAAACCTCATGCTTCCACACTTACAAACAGGACATGCATTGGACTGAGAGTTTGATACATTAAAGGAAAAACAATACAAGCTGTATGTTCACTCTTGAAAAAAGTGCAAGCGGTATCTGGGGAGTAGTGGCTCCACTGACATATTGTCTGCAAGTTATACAGCTATATCAGAGGTATCTGCTCCATGTTCCATGCAGAGGACAACCATACACAGCACGGACCACACTGCTGTTAACTCCAGTATGTGAGAATGAATAATACATTTTAGAAGGTTACTGACTGTCTTGTGCTCATTACCTGTCCTTGTGCATTACTCCATGCATCCATCCTCAGCTCCTTTTTCCCATTTTGCACATGGGGTCAGGGTGTCACTTCAGCAATGACAATCCTCTTGAGCCGAGGTTTACACTGCTGGGTGGCTAGCCCTACCGCAGTAGTTCATATTTACCAATCACTCGTACACACTCTCACCAATGGCCAATTTAGAGTGACCAATCCACCTACTGCATATATATATATATATATATATATATATATATACATACATATACACATGTGTGTGTGTGTGTGTGTGTGCATGTTTGTCTGTGATATATTTATATGTAGAGAAAAAGAGACTTTATATATATATATATATATATATATATATATATATATATATATACATATATATATATACACGTGTGTGAGTGTGAGTGTATGTGCGTGTTTGTCTGTGATATACTTATATATAGAGAGAAAGAGACTTTACACAAACATATATATAGATATATATATAGATATATATATATATATATATATATGTGTGTGTGTGAGTGTGTGTGTGTGTGTGTGTGTATGTGTGAACATATGGATATATTGATATACTGATGTATTGATACGCATACATACATGCACACACACAAACAATATGAATATCATTGCTGTCAGCCCATTTTTACATGGGGTTGCTCTGTTACATCAACATTAGTCAATGTGAACAATTCATCCAGAGCCAATGTTCAAAATGCAAAGTGGCTAGACCTGGCACGGACTCCCTTAAAACAGACCACAGACCTACTTAGTCTAACCCAGTCTACATAACTAAATAAAATCCCCCCAACAGTCTAGTCAGTCTAATGCTAGGCTCAAGAGAACTTGAGAATACAAAGATAGCAGTACTTTAAGACAGCAGTACTTCTACCCAGTCCTGGTTCACAAAGTGCCACTAACACTTGTCCTTTCATATCCTGGTAGCTACCTCCGTGACCTCTCCTGGGGCTCCCTTACTCTTCTTATCCTCTTATATTATAACTCCCACACTTACTATTTTCTGCTTCCTACACTTAACTCCAACCCCTCTCCTGTCTTGCATCCCAAGGGTTTCCCCCTTCTACACAAGCCTAGGTCTCCCTCATTGATTTACCTCTCATTCTTTCCTTATATTCCTGTATTTTCGCACCTCTATTATCTTTGGGAGCTGACCACCTAACACTCCTCGATAATTGGCACTTACCCCTTTTTTACACATATGTCTTACACACTTATGTGATTTGCATTCTAGCAATCTTTTTCATGTTGTATTTTCCTAGCTCTCATGCTTGACTTTCTGGGCTGCCATCTCACATTAGTGCTAACTACACCACTCCTACTGCAGTCTATTCTGAGAAAAAATAGGCCTCTGTCAAACCTGTTTCCTAGTACAAGTGGTATACAACACTCCCAGCTACTTGCTAATACCTGTATAAGGGAATAGGGTTTAACTTCACCTCTCTTCATCCAATTAATGTTATTAATAAGTCTGCACAGGTTTACATATACAGCTGTCCATGCCTGTGCTGGCAACAGTTCTTGGATCATTCAGGAACTGCTGCAACTATATCAAGAAACATTTCCTGAGCATTCCCGAATCACTGCAGATTGCCAGCACATAGGAAAATGTTTATTGCACAAAAGAAACTTTATATGAAACAAAATTAGTAGGCTTAAAGCATTTCTCTTCAGGGAAAGATGGGTAAGTCTTTTCTCTAACCCAAGAAAATTCTGGAAGGAAATAAATAGATTTATTTGGGGAGAAATATAGGCTACTTTTTTGTCTACCACTATTAATGATGAATGTTTTGCCAATTCTTATGAGCGTGATGAAGAATTCAGAAAATATTTTATCATAATTACTTATTTCCGTGAAATTCAACTGCTCCACTTAAATTTAGTCAGTAAGATTCCGCATAGCAGTACTTTGCAGGCAGTTGTGAAATGTTACTGAGCTCTGCTACATCCAGACAATAAGTAACAAAAAAAGATATATATATATATATACATATATATATATATATATATATATATATATATATATATATATATATATGTGTGTGTGTGTGTGTGTGCGTATATGTGTGTGTGTGTGTGTATATATATATATATATATATATATATATATATATATATATATATATATATATACACATAGATCTATGTTGATCCATTGAAATTCTGTTTAATCGAAATGTAAACCATTGAACTCATTTTCGTGAAAGTGCACTTTGTTGAAAATGCACTTTCGTGAAACACAATATAACAAGAAAAAAAAAAAAACAAATACAAAAAATAAAAAAAATAAAAAACAAAACACTAAATCACATTTATATAGGGGGGCAAGCCCCCCTGCTCCCCCACCGCCCTACTTAAATAAACTAACTCTGAGATCACATTACAGTGGGGAAAATTATATATTCCCTTATCCCCACTGTAACGCGATTTGGCGGATCAGCTTTTACAAAAGTGCACTTTCGATGTAGTGCACTTTCGCAGAAGTGGGCTCGGCCTTTTCTTTGTCGATGAAAAAGAAGTTATGTACTCACCATAACATTCCATGTTTGTAGTCCATCTCGCCCTTCATTCTTACACTTGGGTTCGGAGCCGAACATCGGCTACGACTCGGCAATTTTCTAGCTCAAAAATCTTCTGGTTGGCTCGTGGCAAGGAGGTATCCCATAATGCACCGCTAACATATCCCAGATCTTGTTTGCTGCAAGTAATAAATATACAGAGACAAAGAACAAACCATGTAGAAAGGTCGCAACATAGAGATAAGGCAATAGTCACAATACCCCCAGGTCCTCAAGGAGGGGGCTGGAGGGTTGGATAGTAAGATGGACTACAAACATGGAACGTTATGGTGAGTACATAACTTCTTTATGTTCTGTAGCCCTATCTCGCCTTCATTCTTACACTTGGAACAGCGTCCCTAGCACCTTTATCTTGGCTAGCTCAGGAGAAAATGCTCCTGAGTACTGTGGAACCAAAAGACCACCTGTTCCTGGAAGCCATGTCCAATTTGTAGTGAGTTATGAATGTATGAGGTGAAGCCCATGTTGCTGCTGTACAAATGTTATCTATTGGAATCTTCGCTTGAAAGGCTACTGAATTAGAAACAGATCTGGTAGAGTGGGCTTTCACCTTGAAGGGAAGATCTTTGCCACTGGATGTATAAATGAATGAAATGCAGCTTGAAATTCAGTGAGATAAGGTGGTTTGGAGATTGGTAGGCCCTTCCTTGTATCTGAAAAGGAAATAAACAACTGGTCTGACCTTCTGAAATTCTTAGTTCTATCGAGATAAAAATCGCAATTGTCTATGAACGTCAAGCTGGTGAAATTTGTACTTTCCCTTGTCAGAAAAATTAGGGAGGAAAACAGGTAATTTAATGGATTGATTAATATTGACCTGAGAAGAGACCTTAGGAACAAATGAATGGGTTGGTCCGTAAAGAAACCCTATCTCTGTGAAACACCAAATAAGGGGGCTTAATAGAGAGGGCTCGCAGTTCTGAGGCCCTCCTTGCAGATGTAATGACCACTAAAAATATGGTTTTCCATGATGGGAACTTGAGGTCACAAGTTGCTGAAGGTTCAAAAGGACTCGAAGTACGTTTTTGAAGTACAAAATTCAAATCCCAGGCTGCTACAGGATCCATAACTGGAGGTCGTAATAATGTGGCCCCTTTAAGGAAAGCTCTACACAATCTATGCGCCATAAGGTTAGGATCATTAGCCAAATGAAAGGTAGAAATAGCTGCCAATTGAACTTTAATAGTGGCAGCATCTGAACCTTGATGGAACAATTGTGTAAGAAACTCCAAAATGGCAGAGATGGGAGCTGTATAAGGATCGAGGTTTCTCTTAAGGGCCCAAAAGGAAAACCTTTTCCGCTTACTGGCGTAAATCTTTCCAGTTGAAGGTTTGTAAGAAGATGTCAGAATATGTACACCATCAGGGGAAAAGTCATGAAGCCTGACTAGTGATGGAATTGGAGCAGCCAAGCTGTCAAACTGAGGGTGTGGGGAGAGGGATGGAACACCCCTGACATGTGTGTCAGTAAATCTGACACTGGGTCCAGAGTCCAAGGTTCGTCCATTAGATAAGGTCTGAGAAAGGGGAACCAAATCTGATGAGGCCAGTAAGGAGCAATAAGGATCATTTTGCTTCCCAAGGATCTTGCTTTCTGAATTACCTTTGATATCAGGGGAAATGGTGGGAAGGCATAGAGAAGTTCTGAGGGCCAATCGTGAACGAGTGCATCTCTGGGTGCCTCCCCCTTCGGAGGGATCAGGGTGAAGTAGCTGCTGCATTTGGCATTCAGAGGGGTAGCAAAGAGATTGCAGCAAGGCTAAACCCATCTGCGAAAAATCTGTTCTGCAATGTGTGGATTCAGAGACCACTCGTGAGGCATCAGAATAGCCCTGCTGAGCCTGCGATCAGAAAACGTTGGGAAGATACTGCCCACTCCACACTCGAAGGACCTCTCTGCAAAGGGGATAAGATTTGGACCCCACTTGTTTGTTTATGTACCATACCACCGACATATTGTCCGAGTCCTCCAAAGCAGACATCCAAGCAACCGCTACCCCACAACATTACCCACGTATCACATAGTTCACAAAGTCAGTGTGCCACACAGTCATAGCCCTTAAGGCTAAACAACACACCTAATACACTTGTAATAGGTGACTTTATTGTCAGACACACTGACGTCCCACTCACCAGGCTGAACAAGGAGGAGGTCACTTTAAGCTGCCTGTCTGGTGCCAGGATCCGCCACATAACACAAGCACTCAGGTCACTTCAAAGCAAGTACAAATATGACTCCGTCATTGTCCATGCTGGTGTGAATGACCTGAGACGTACCTCCCTGGACTACATGAAAAAAGACAGAGGAGCTCTCTGATCATGTAGCCCAGGCCGGTATGACCCTGACCTTGAGTAGTATCTTACCCTCACCAAGAATGATGCCACAGTATAAAGACAAAATTATCAATTTTAACAATTGGCTAAAGTATTGGTGTCATTCAAAGGGGATCCAGTGTCTGTCAGCCTGGGATGACATGCTCAATAAGCCACATTGCTTCGCTAGGGACGGCTTGCACCTGTCACCCCTGGGCTTTCGAATATTGGCTAAGGCTCTTGCCACCCCCATAGTGCCTTTTTTAGGCAAGGCTCAAAAGACAACCCACCTCCATAGACAACACAAGGAAAAAGAAACTAAGGGTAATGCTGTTCAACGCCAGAAGTCTAAACCTCAAGATGCACGCACTCGAGGCTCTACTCAGTATGGAGAATATCGATATCTGTGCAGTAACAGAAACCTGGTTCAAGGCTCCCGAGAGTACCCCAGCACTACCAGGTTATAGCTCATACCAGGTTATACCTCATACCATGCTTTTCGGCCCCAAAACTTGCACCGAACCACAAAAGGAGGGGGAGTATCCATATTCATCAAAGATACCCACACCTCCAGGTTAGTGGCACTACACAAAGCATCGGAGACCATCCATGTGCAACTAACAGTGGGCAAAACGGCCTTTCAGTTTATAGCCTGCTACAGACCACGATCCCACACTCAGTAACCCCACTCAGCTTTCCTGAGAACACTGGAGAATATGAAGGTCTCTCCAAACACCATCATATTGGGTGACTTCATCTACCCAAACATAGACTGGGAGCACTACTCAAGCCCCAACACCCTTGCCCAATGGTTCCTAGAATTTATAAACTCAAATGCTATGGAACAACTGGTCACCACTCCCACAAGAGGGGAAAACATATTGGACCTGATCATCACCAACATGGGGACTCCATGTTCCATACCAGAGGTATACCCCTCATTGGTAAGATCTGACCATAAATTAATCTCAATGGACATCCATATCCCGTTCCCACCCCCAGCCAAGGAAACCACGGTGAAGAACGTCTCAAAAGCAAACTTCACACTTCTCAAAACCGAGGTGGAATCCTTCAAAGCCCCCGAGCCAGTGGAAAATATGGTCCAAACCACAGAATCCTTTACAAACGCATTCTATGGACAGGAATGCATGGATCGTGCTATCGCAAATAAAACCAAGACTCACTCCTCCAAAGGCAGGAGACCTGTCTGGTGGACCCCAGCCATAAATAAGCTATACAACAGAAGGAGGAATCTACTACATGATAGAGCAAAATCCCCAAAAGGGAAGGCATCTCTGATCAGTACTAGCAAGAAACTACAATCCCTCATAAAATCATCTAAGGCCAGCTTCAAAAGAAAAATTGCACAAGACGCTAAAGATAATCACAAGGCCTTCTTTAGTTATGTCAGGAACCTGGGTGGCAACTCCCAGATATGCCCTGAGTTAGTGCAAAATGATAAAAAATACACTGAACCCACAGACATTGCCAACATCCTGGCAGACAGGTTCAGTGCAACCCCCCCTTCCCCCCCCAAAAAGCAAATGTCTATCCCAACAGAGTGTAGCCTCCCTGACATCACAGGTGAGAGCTGCCCTCTCCAAAGCAAAAAACACAGCATCAATGGAACCGGACGGTGTCCCGGGCTGCGTCTTACACGAGCTCCAAGAAGAACTGAACCCTCGCATAAAGTCACTGTTCAATCTCAGCCTTACTACAGGATATGTACCCAAAAATGGCGTACAGCAACAGTGGTCCCACTTCACAAAGGTGGTGCCACAACGGACCCCAGAAACTATCGCCCTATAAGCCTGACTAGCCTGGTCTGCAAAGCTATGGAGCGTATCATCATGGAACTCAAACAAAGACATTGGGAACCTCCAAACACTGGATCCTACCCAATTCGGCTTTGTTAAGGGCAGTTCTTGCCTCTTGAACCTGGTCAACTTCTTTGAAACAGTCACCAAGGCCATAAATGAAGGGAAGGTAGTCCACACAGCCTACCTGGACCTCGCAAAAGCCTTCGACACAATACCCCACTCCGGCATCATAAATAAGCTCACCAGCTTAAATATCAACCCCTATGTCACAAGATGGGTTGCAAACTGGCTCAGGGATAGAACCCACATGGTCAGAATTGCAGGTGCCATGTCAGACTCTAAACCAGTTACAAGTGGCGTCCCACAAGGCTCAGTCCTGGGACCTCTCTTGTTCGGTATATATTTCTGAGGTACAGGCTAACACGGGAGGACTATGGCTGACCAAGTTCGCAGATGACTGCAAACTGGGTGCCATAATCGACTCGCTGACTAACACAAGCATCCTCCAAAAGGGCCTCACAGAGATGGATAACTGGTGCCAGAGCCATGGCCTAAAGCTAAATGCCAAAAAGTGCATAGTCATCCCCTTTGGGAAAAACAATGTGCCCACAAATTACCACATAGGTGGTAATCCATTAAGTATGGAAGAAGTAATTAGGGATTTGGGGACCCAAGTAGATAGCAATCTCTCCTTTGACAATCACGTTGCCAAAGTGGTTAGAAAGACCTTCTATATGGCCCACCTTATCACAAAAGGGTTCACATCTAGATCAAGAGAGGTCATTGTGCCCCACTACTAATCACTCATCAGGCCCATAATTGAATACAATGCCCCATTTGGGATGTACCTTACCCGACACCTGCAGCAACTGGAAAGACCCCAAAAGTACCTCACCAAGAGGATCAAGGGACTCAAACAGATGCCCTATGCAGTTAGGCTAAAGAAACTCCAGCTCTACTCAGTTGCTTACCGCCTACTCAGAGGCGATCTGTGCCTGACGTATAAAGCCATGTCCAAACCAGAATTAATGGACATGCTCCACCTCAGGAAATCCAAATCCCTTAGAGCTACACGCTCCAGGGACTTAAACGTCAGCACAGAAATAAATAGGACATGCTGGAGGGACAGATTCATATCCCAGAGGCTCCCCTCACTCTGGAACAAAATCCCAATCCATGTTAGGCAGAGCCCCTCAATGACCCTCTTCAAGAGAAATCTTGACAAGTGGATGGGAGATTGTAGGTTTACCCCTGGGATCTCTTCTGTGTCCCTACTAGACAGAGGCACAGTAAACTAACCTTAAAAGGGCTATCTTCTGTGAACCTACTATACAGAGGCACAGTCAACTAATTTAAAAGGGTGGCGAAAGCCAAACACACTCTGGCTAGGCTTATAAATGGCCTAGGGCAGATAGCCTAGTATCAACCTATGAACCTATGAGTGGATCGCAATCGCCCCTAGAGAGAGAAAGCTGTGAAGTGCTTGCAACGCCAGAAGCACTGCTCTCATCTCCAAGATGTTGATATGCAAATGAGCCTTGTGTTCCTGCCACATGCTTTGGACTGTTCCCCCTCGATAATGCCCCCCCCACCTATCTGAGAGGCATCCGTGGTCACGGTAGCGATAGAGGAAGACTGATCAAATGGTCTGCTTGTGGTCAGATGACTTGACTGGGCCCACCAGCGAAAATCCTGTTTGCACGATTCTGTTGTCAGGATGGGGTCCAATTTGTAGTGAGTTATGAATGTATGAAGTGAAACCCATGTTGCTGCTGTACAAATGTTATCTATTGGAATCTTCTCTTGAAAGGCTATTGAAGTAGAAACAGATCTGGTAGAGTGGGCTAATAGGACTAATGTTACTGTAGAGGCCATCGTCCCTAACAATTTCAGCACCGTCTGTGCTTTTGCCTTCCACTGAGAAAGTAGAAGCAAAATTTGTTGTCTGAGATTCTGAATTCTCTCTACGGGGAGGTAGGACGTCATTGAGATGGTATTTATTTCAGTGCCAATGAAATTGACATGCTGAGAGGGCGACAATGCAGATTTTTGCCAGTTTATTGTAATCCCTAGCTGAAAGCAAGTCGAAATGGTGGTGTCCCTGGCCTGTAATAGTAGATGCCTGGTGGTGGCAGTCAGGAACCAGTCGTCCAGGTACAGAAACACTTGGAAACCAAGGCGTCTCAAGTGAGCCGTTACCACTGCTATGCATTTGGTGAACACCATGGGGGCTGTGGTGAGACCAAAGAGCAGGGCGTGAAACTGATAATGACTGGCCCCCAGCTGGAAGCATAAGTGACTCCTTGATGCCCTGTCCATTTTGATATGGTAGTACGCATCTTGGAGATCTATGGAGCACATCCAAATGTCTTTCCCCTAACAACGGGAGTATCGACTGCAAAGTAACCATTCAGAACTTGGACTTCTGTACAGATTCTTTCAATTTGGTGAGATCCAAGATGGGTCTCAAGTCTCTTTTTGGCACCAAAAAGAATCTGGAGTAAGTGCATCCTGGAAAAATCTTTGTGACTTCTTGAACCACATTTTACCACCCTTCTGCCCTTTGGGATGGGGTCTAGAAGGAATGGAAAAATGGACTCCCATGGCAGACAGGGTTTTCCCTTCCTGTTCGCACCTGGTGAGTGTGTCCTTTACCTTGGGTCCAAACAGTGAGGATCCATCAAAGGGGGCATTGGTAAATGTAGACTTAAAGGCCTCTGCAAAGTTACACAAGCGCATCCAGGAGTGTCTTCTAAGAGAAACTCCTGAACCCGCTGCCCTACTCACTCCATCCGCTGCATAAGATATTGGCTGCATGGAGGAGCTTACGATAGAATTTAAAGTAGATATCTGTGTGTTAAACTTATCAGACACCGCTTCAGATATGTTACCTTGTAGAGTATCTCCCAGTTCTTTCAGGAGCTCTCTCTGGAGCCTCGTGAAGTGAGACAGGTAGTTCAGCGATCTGAGTGTAAAAGCCGCTGAAGAAAAGATACACTTCCCGTACCTGTCCATCATCCGAGACTCCTTGTTCGGTGGCTGGACAGTGGAGGAAGTTTCAGCAAGTTCCTTTCTGGTGGCTGCTGCCACCACCATGGCATCTACTGGCATGCCTTTAGTGAGAAAATCTTTGTCCTGAGGGGTGCTGAAGAATTTATTAGGTCTTCTAGAAACCAGTTCCACAGCATCGGGAGATTCCCACACCTTTCAGCTCACTAGATTCAATAGCTCATCAAAAGGTGGAGACACCCAAGAGGCGGAGGGTTGAGACTCCTCATCAGAAGGGGAGGTGGTGGGCCAGCCACCTCTCTGTTTTAGGATCTCAAGGATATCTACGAAGGAGATATCATCAGAGGACAACTTGGGGGACACTTCTGACTCCTCGAGGTCAGTGTCTGATGTAATGGACTCAACAAGGGAGTCACCATGCTTCCTCTTATAAGTTTTCTTCCAAGGGGGCTCCTCAGAAGAATATTCTGGGGAGACCTCGGAAGACTGGGGACCACTTATGGAGGTTTCCTGAGGCTGCGAGTCTCTGCTGTGTTGGATGAGAGAAGGCACTGACACTGAAGTTGGCACTTTGGGGGCAAGAGTGTCGGCGCTCCTGGTTGGAACTGAAGACTTGGACAGAACACTCCTCATCACTTCGAAAGCAGACCCTCCCAGCACCAAGAATGCCCCCCGCTCAGAAGGTGCAGAGGCAGTCCTTGGTGCCAAGGAGATAGGCTCCGAGACAGATGTGGAGTCCAAACTCACCCGATCCGAAGCACCGACAGGTAAGCTTGGAACCAAAGAAGTTTGGGTCCAAGCGTCCCCCTCGGGCCCGACAGGAGAGCTTAGGACCCTAGACCCCATGGACGGCACTGAAGGGATCAGAGCGTATATCGGAACCAAGAGACCAACTGATGTAGTTGGAACCAACCTTTCCATAGCAAGTGGCACCGCCATCTCTGGCTCCGATGCGTTGGAGGGGCTCGGAGGAGGAACAGCAACAGGGTGTATGGGCAGATTAGGCTCCAGAGCAGACTGTGACAGAGCCAAAACTAAATTTGCTAGCGCAGAAGTCTTGAGGAGTCGGCGCACCACTCTCTCAACGTACTCATCAGAAAGGCTCCTAGAGGACCTGGAGGATAAAGTGAGGGACCTAGACTGCTGAAAAATAGGCGATCTTTGTGTCGGAGGGACCGGACGGAGTTCAGCTGACCAGCTCCAAGACACAGATTCAGTTATCGGCTCCAAAGCTCCTGGAATCGAAACTGATTGTTCCACATCAGAAACATCTGTCGACACAAAGCCAGTGGAGCCAAAGAGGAAGTAGTCAATTTGGCAATTTTGTCTGGTGGCTCCAACGACACCGAGTGAGTGGGAGACCGCCTTTTAGTGGATTTGGCTGTCTTTTTTGGAAGATGGTTACTTAGAAAGGAGGAAGAAGAAGCCAACTCATCCTCAAAAGAATGCTTTAACAGGCCTTTCAAAATGAGTTTGTTCTTTCTCTCTTGAAGAACTCGAGGACTAAAGGCAGGACAAAAGGAGCAAGACTCTTGAAGGTGAATAGCACCTAAGCAGTAGACACAAATATTATGCCCATCTGTCAGATGCATGTTTTGGGCACATTTAGTACATTTCTTAAAGCCAGAAGGTTTGTGGTCCTTCGCATCTTTAGACATATCTGTACAATGATAAACACCAATGCTCAGAAAAACTGAAGTAAAGAACAAACAGGGACTACCTCTAAATAAAACAGTTAGTCCTGTGGAAACAACAAAGACAGACAGAGGACTAGGTCCTCTAACTTAAACTTGCCTAGCCCTTGGTGAAATAGAGAAAGAGAAACAACAATTAAACAATCCTAATAGCAAAGGAAAGACGAGAGCGATGCAGGGATACACACAAAAGGCCAACGGTATAACGGCCAATCAACAACAGCAAAAACAGCACAAACAGAACAAACAATGCCACAAAATGCCTAAAACAGACACTGGTTATAAACAAACACTAAATCAGTTGAATACCGTTGTTTAAGAGGTAATAAAATGAAAAAAAAACTAGTAGAAAAATTTTCACTTAGCTAAGGCCAAGAAGAAGCACGTCTGAGCTCAATGAGCAGCAAACGAGATTTGGGATAAGTTAGCGGTGCACTATGGGATACCTCATTGCCACGAGCCAATCAGAAGAATTTGAGCTAGAGAACTGCACAGTCAGAGCCGAGGTTCAGCTCCGAACCCAAGTGTAAGAATGAAGACGAGATAGGACTACAGAACATGTGTACTTTCGACAAACAGAAGACATATATATATATATATATATATATATATATATATATATTATATATACATATATATATATAAAAACACTTATATATATCTGTATCTGTATACATATAAAAATTGCAAGCCTACCGGACCATTTAAAAAGTTGTGTATATGGATGCAACTCAAGTGTTCAAACTGCCAAAAGTTTGAAAGCGTGAATTTTCAGCTAAATAGTTTGAATGTTGCTGGTGTGTGGAAGTGCAAGTGCTCTTTTCCCACTGTACAGAGATCCCAGAGTTGGTATATATAATTATCAGAGGGTGTTGGTGGGTTGTAGTTTTTGTCTATCTTGTTTTGATTTTTTTAATCTTTATGATTCGGACTGCTGTGTTTTTGAATCTTTCTGATTCAATCTTTCCTTTGGTATGTCCAAGTGTTCAATCACTTGTCATACACTCATATATGGGACACAGTAATTTAGTCGACTGTTGCTTGTATTGACATCTGTTTAGTTGGTACAGTTTGGACGACGTGTGTGACAGTTCACTACATTACCTGGTTGGGGAATATGCCCTTTCATCAGTAATATGCAATTTCACAGTTAGAATATAAAATTAGCAGGGGTTGTGGGGGGTGCTGAAGAACTTGCCCCCTGGTAAAAAACTATTTTTTTTATATTTTTTTTTATTTGTTTTGCACTGCCATGAGCCAGTGTTTTCCTCAATGCACGTGTAGTAACACGCCAACCTTTTTTGATGACCTTCTGTTGTCGACGTTTGCAAATTCAACATTTGAGTATTTCTATTAAATTAATTATAGTCGTATTTTGTATCTATATCTGGGTCTGCTGCTTTTGATAGAATTACATTTGGTCGAAAATGATTTCAGGCAGCCCACTTCACCGAAAATGCATTTCACTGAAAACCCATTTGGTCGAAAATGGAATATAGCCCCTGCCCCACTGCAGTGCGACCCTGGAGTGAGAATATAAAGTAAGGGGGGGTGGGGGGCACATCCCCCCTACATTGGGGTGTGTGGGGGGCATAGTCCCCCACATAATTGCAAAGTATGCACTATTACATACATTGAAACATATAACATCAGTAAAAACTAGTTGCAAAATGTGGGAGGCTTTGCCCCCCACACCCCCCCTTACTTTATATTCTCACTCCAGGATCGCACTGCAGTGGGGCAGGGGCTATATTCCATTTTCGACCAAATGGAATTCGACCAAATGAGCTTACAATCAAATGAGCTTTCAGTAAAGTGGGCTGCCTGAAATCATTTTTGACCAAATATAATTCGACCAAAAGCAGTAGACCCCTATATCTATATCTATGTGTGAATATGTGTCTGCATATGTGTGTTTGTGCATCTATGAAAGAAAAAAAAAAAAATATATATATATATATATATATATATATATATATATATATATTTATATATTTATTTAACATTTATTAACCAGGAGAGTCCGACTTGCAACAAGCCAAATTTCAGCTGAGGCCCGGGGAGAAACGCTCCAGTTGCAAATCTTCATATATATATATATATATATATATATATATATATATATATATGTGTGTGTGTGTGTGTGTGTGTGTATTTATAGCTAACATATATATATATATATATATATATATATATATATATATATATATATATATATATTAGAATGGGGGGGATACATAGTTCCTAATACTGAGAAAGACTGATTTTTAATACTCATTGAGCTGCTTTAGACTTTGAACTACATATCATTAGTACTCAAATAAATAATGAATGTATCTAGAAATCTATTTTCTTGTCACAAGATGACACAGAGGTATTTGTTTGAGTTTTATAATTAGATGATTATCATTAGGCTTCCAGTCATAACCAACTTATTATGTACTCAACACACAGATGCCAATGAATTCCCCTGGACAGCCAAGCTTGACAGGTGAATTTCTTGGTATGCATGTTGGAAACACAATAAGCGTTAGGATCAGTGAGACCCAATCAGAATTATTTGAAGTACATAGAACTTGATCTGCTCCATATACTACCAGTTACAGAAAAGAAAAAAAGAAGAAAACATGTAAGACCACAATGTGATTTACCAGCATTCAAAATGCTTCAAGCCAGTAAAATACTTAGCACTGCTGTAGAGACAGAAGGCAAAAATGAAGCATTTCTCTGAGGAACAAATGGCTTTAAAAGCTGTTGAACAATTTTTTCTGCCACAATTTTTTATTTAGAAGTGTGGCGGTGGAAAATATTAAACAGCTTTTAAAGCTCTTTTATCTATGGTAGCTAGTCTTTACCAGCTAGCACTACAACCTATGGTAACCATTTGAAATGTTGGGACCTGCTAGAGCGAATCCTGAAATATGGAGATTGAATGGCCAAAAGACCGGACTGACATATGCCAAGTCTGAGCTGCCATTTCTCGGAATATTCCCTTTTCTCCAAGGTATGGCAATCTCAGAGATGGTACATTTTATATATATAAAGGGAGCCCAAGATTTTGTTAAGCACTTTCTGAGCGTTGTCACTGTGGTGGTGGTGCTGCGGTAGTGTTGTCGCCTCACAATTAGACGTTGCCCGTTCGATTCTCAGAGCGTCTTTTGTGCGTCAACATGCGTGAATGGGAGTTCCTTCATTGAAGGTTGTGCATTAGGCCCGGCAAGCCAGCACGTAAAAATCTACTGCCAATCATTAGCGGACCGGAGTTCCGCTGTGGCGACCCCTAACCGGGAAAAGCCGAAAGACACAAACAAACTTTCTGAGCACTGTCAATACTGGGAATCATAATAGGTCTGCATGAAAGCTGCTTAAAAAGTTTATCTTTTTCCTAATTTCAGAATATAATGTTGGCATTTCATTTACAATATAAAAAATAAAAGTTATGTACTCACCATAACTATGCATTTGTGTTGTCTATTTTTATTATTCTTCATCTGATGGGTCTCAGATCGAACCTTGGATCAGTCTCAGCTGCATTTACTTAGACTCTCAGATCAAACTCTCTAAATCCTCCCTTTACCCATAATGCCCAGAACCCAGTAATACCGCAGATTTAGTTTGCTAGAGCCAAATGCAGAAAGACTAACCACAGGTCAATACAGAAGGAAAGCCGGGAAGGAGGTAGGAAGTTGAGGAAGAATTAAAACAGACCACACAGATGCATAGTTACGGTGAGTACATAACTTTTATATCTCATGTTGTCATTTTAATTCATTCCTCAACAGATGGGACAGAGTTCCCCAGCTACGTGAATCTGGGTGGCCGCCATGGAAGAATATTCTGAAGTACAGCATAACCAAAAGCAGCTCTGTTTCTGGGGATCAAATCCAATTTGTAATGAGCAATAAAAGTATGAGCATTGGACCAAATAGTTGCATCACAAATGTCATCAATGCAAGCTCTAGATTAAAAAGCAGAAGTTGCAGTCATGGATTTAGTGGAACAAGCTTTAGGAGGTCTAGGCAAGGAAAGACTTTGATGACTGTAAACAAACATTATGCAATCTATTAACCATTTTGCTAAGGTAACTTTAGAAAGTGGTTCTTCCAATCTACTGGAGGCAAAGTAGATGAACAACTGATTTGTTTTTCTGAGGTCTTTTGTGGTATGGAGATAAAAACAGACCTGTCTGTGTACATCTAAAAGATGAAGCATGTACTCACCATTGTTGGAGAAGTTGGGAAAAAAAAACAGGTAAAATGATGTATGGTAACCATTTGAAATGTTGGGACCTGCTAGAGCGAATCCTGAAATATGGAGACTGAATGACCAAAAGATCTGACTGACATATGCCAAGTCTGAGCTGCCATTTCTCGGAATATTCCCTTTTCTCCAAGGTATGGCACTCTCTAGGTTGATGTTTGCCTCCAAGACTACTTTGGGCAGGAAAGAAAGATTAGTTCATAAGGTAACCCAATCTTTATGTAAAACCAAATAAGGGAATTTTGAGGAGAGTGCTCAGACACTTATTTTGCCGAGGTAATAGCCACTAGAAAGGCCATTTTCCAAAAAAGAAACTTGAGGTCAGAGTTGGCTGATGGCTCGAAGGGGTTCTGAGTTAAACTCTGCAATAACAGTATTAGATCCCAGGGTGGAGTACGGACTTTAACTGGGGACCTAAGCAAAAAACTGCCTTCAAGGAAAGCTTTGCATAATTTGGATGAAGCTAGAGAAGCATTATTTCCAATATGAGTAATTCAAGATGGTTGCTAACTGAATTTTGATGGTAGAAAAACTTGCTCCTTATTGAAAAATAGATGCTAGGAAATCCAAGACATTTGGAATAACAGCAGTAAAGAAATCCAGTTCTCTCTGATGGGCCCAACAGGAAACCCTTTTACATTTACTCTTGTAAATCTTCCTGTTGGAGGCTTTTCTGGGATGATAGTAATATCTGAAGACCCGGGAGGAAAGCCTGGGCTGACTAAACACTAGAGGAATTGGAAAATCATGCAGTTAATTTGAGGCCTGCAATGTCCGGGTGCACCACCCCATGTGACGAGAGATCAGATCTGGATTGACGGTCCAGTATCCAAGGTGGACATCAAAGATGAGACCAAAGAAAGGTGAACCACACTCAATGAGGCCAAAAAGGGGCAATGAGGATAACCTTGCTCTTCAAGCAAAGTTCTTTCTGTACATATTTGGGGATTAGAGATATGGGGGGATTTGTGTAAAGGAGACTGTAGAGCCAAACGTGGACTAGAGCATCTTTTGGTGACTTCCCGGGTGGGGGTCAGGGCAAAGAACTTGCTGCAGTTGATGTGGGGACAGGCAAACAGATCACATCAAGGTTAACCCCATTGATGGCACATCCTATCTGCCACTAACTGATTGACAGACCACTCATGAGCCATCAGAATGGACTTGCTGAGTTTATCTGCTAGCATGTTGGATTTCCTCAGAATGTACATTACCATAAGCAAGCGGTTGTTGGAGAATGCCCACTGCCACACTCATATTGCTACTTGAAAAAGGGTTTAGGATCGGGTTCCTCCCTGTTTGTTGATGTAGCAAATCATGGACTTGTTGCCTGTCTAGACAGCAATCATCCTTGGTGGGAGGGAGTCCTGAAAGGCCTGTAATGCTAGGAAGTCCATCCTCCTCTCCAAAACAATGATATGCAAATTGGTATATTCTAGGGACCACATTCCTTTGATTGTCCTCCTCAAGAAATTACCCCCACCCTACTCCAATTGGCAGGCATCCGTGGTCACTGTGGCTACTGGGGGTGGAAACACAGAGGCATCCCTGACAAACTTTGATGGATTGTACCAAACAAAGCAGGTAATTTCTGCAAACCCAAATGAGTTTTACTGGTGAGGACAGTGGATGTTGAATAATTGACCACTAAATAGTTAATTGAAGAACACACATATAGAATCAAGCCATTGGGACCAATGTTATAGCAGCAGCCATAGAACCTAAAGCCTGGAGAACCAGTCTTGCTGGGGAAGAGGAGTGTGAAAGAATACGTCCCACTTGAAATTTTACAGACTGTACTCTGCTGAAAGAAATGCTAGTTGACTGGTGGAGTCCAGGCAGGTGCCTATAAATTCCAACACTTGGACAGGTTGTAGATGAGCCTTGGCACAGTAGACTGCAACACCTAAAGACTGACATAGTTGGAGCAGGTAGTCCCTGGCTTTTTCAAGGAGATGCCTTGTTGGGGTAGTGAAGAGTCAGTAGTCTAGGTATGGAAACACTCTGAATCCAAGCAGCCCCAGGTGAGCTGCTACTAGTGTCATACACTTGAACACCCTGTGAACTGGGTTTAGACTAAAGGGCAGGGCTCTTAAATGACAGTGATTGGCCCCAGCCAAAAGAGCAGATATCTTTGGGAGCATCTGTTCATTCTGATGTGATAGCACATGTCCTGAAGACTGATACAGCACTTCCAATCATTCTTTCATAGAAATTGCAGAATGGACTGAACCGTGACCATCTGAAACTTGGAGTTTTTTACAAATTGATTGAGACTACTGAGATCCACAATGGATTTCATGTCCCATCTTCTTTGGCACTAAAAAGAATCTTGAGTAACGTCCGAATCTTCTCTGGTCTATTGGGATCTCTTGATGACTTTTTTTTTGTCTAGCAGCTTTTGAATTTCTATGGCTGCTAAGTCCTGATGACTGCGAGGCACATCAGGGAGCCTTTTCTGTCTGGTTGGTGGGATTTGCAAAAAAGGAATGAAATAGCCCCTGGATATAATTTTTTGCACCCAAGTGTCATTTGTAATTGATGCCCAGGCTTCGGGGTGCAGAGACAGGTGCACCCCCCCCCCACTGCCGCCAGAGAACAGCAGTCGGGCAACCCTTCAGGAGGTCTGGAAGGCTTTATCTGAGAAGGTATATACAGAGAACAGCAATCGGGCAACCCTTCAGGAGTGTTGGAAGGCTTTATCTGAGAAGCTATCTCGAAACCCTTGGTTTTGCAGGCCTCTTCTGCTGCAAGGGTGGTGTCTTCCATTGGAACTTCGCCCCACTTCTGGCGGGAAGTTTCCCATCGTGAGTCCTGGAAAGGACCCTGTAATTTCAGAACCACATCTTTTTACCTCTGTACTGATTAAAGAATCTCTGCAGGGTAAAAACTGTATTCCCATGGCAGACAAGGTCTTCCCATCTTGCTCACTATGGGAGAGAGTTTCTTTCACAACAGGACCAAACAAGGAAGCTCCATCTAAAGGAGCACTGATGAATGAAGGCTTGAATTGCTCAGCAAAATCCTATAAGTATATCCAGACATACCTCCAAACTGCTATGCCTGAACCTGCCACCCATGAGGTATCTTCAGCTACATGAAAGATCAACCTTGTGTTTGCAATAGAGATAGTGGAAGTGATGACATATCCGTCACTCCCTCTCAGTACAGGAACCCCTTACCCCAGACATTACCTCACAGGAATTGACTGCTATTACACACCAGCTATATACACGCCCCCTTTACAAAAAACGATTCCCAAAATATTCACCTTCCTTTTCCCCCCTCTCTTTTTGAAGAAGTCTGCAATGGACAGACAAAAGCTTTCAAAATTACTAGAGGGTTTAATATGTTTTAGTTTTTAAGCAGTGTCTAGACATAAGTTTCTGCTTTTTTGTTTTTCTGGCAAGTTTGTTAAACACAGTTACATATGTTTCACTTCTGATAACAGAAAGTTTGTTTTCACTATTCCGAGAAAAAGAAGCTCTCTTTTGATTAATAAAAGATACCGATTTCAAACAAACCCTGGGCTTCGGGGCTCATCTTTTTCTAGCCCCAGCGAATGCACATCTAGGAGATCTACTGATTGGCATCATCCCAGCCAAAGGTGGCTCCAATCACTCCAGGAAGGCTTCATATATAGATATATATATATATATATATATATATATATACACATACACACACACACATATACACAACTATATATATATATATATATAGTCATGTATATTTGTTTCTGTTTTCATTACTTAAGAGTTTTAGTAATTTGGTGTGTAGAAAGGAGGACTTCAAAATAATACAAAAAACTAAGATAGTATTAGATGTAAATATTAGAGTTCTATGTATAATAACATCAATTTGATGGATGGATGTACAATATTACATCTTGGTAAACAAATCTATCTCAAATACAAAGTATGTTTACTTTTAATCTTTTATCCGTTAATGTAAACAGATTAAATAATGACATCAAAAGGAAATCATTAATGAAGTATTTAAAAATAAATTGAGGGGACATTATATTTTTGCAAGAGACCCATTTGGTAGATAAACACATATAGCACCTAAATAATATAGGCTACAAATTGTTATTATCTGCTTCTTTTAACAAAAAAGGACAGGAACTGTTATATTAAAGAAAAAAATCGAATGTAATGCCTAGAGTTATGGAATCTATTAATGCTACTAAAGGAACGTACACATTTGTAGTAATTAAGTATAATAGGAAACTATACATGTAGCTAATTTTACCGGATCCTTGGAATATGTACAAGAATGGCTAAATATAACTTAAATTTATTACAAAGTCACTGGAAGCAAAGTTTAATTTTAGCTGGAGATTTTAACTGTATATCTAGTATTGAAGATACAAGTGCACACAAGAAAGCTAAACTTCAAGCCTCAGCTACCAACAAACTATCAAATTGTCTTTGCACCAAGCAAAACCAAGAATTTCATCAAAAACTCGCCAAAAGCTACTGCATCTTACAAATAACTGGTATAATATTATACATAACTTAAACTGACTACAAATTAAATTATATAACCTATTAAATATGTGGATTAACAAAAATAATTGATTTAGTAATAAAAGCAGAAGATAAGTCATTATTTTTCACTCATTTTAAGCACATGGGAGGAAAACTTGAACTGACAGGATTTACGCTTCCATGGATTTGCTTAATATAGTTAATTATTTTAAAATTATTCCCTGTTGTCTACCTGATCATAATGCATTAAGTATTAATATATCAATTCATTTAAGGGAATTTCAAATTATTTACAGAATTCCAGTATAAATAATAAAATTAAAATAATTTAAAAGTATTCTTAAGGAACAACTAGAGGATTTTCTATCCTTGAAAGACAATGGCCAAATTAATAAAATCATGTTACCTGACTCCTTAAAAGTGCATACTAAGGACATAATTGGAAGATAATCTAGTAATGAAGGAATGGGACAAAATTATTAGAAATACAAATTAAATATACACAAAGCAAGGTTTAAAACAAATAAATTAGATAACACTGAATTAAAAAAAAAACAAATGAAAAAATATCAAACTTTTAACACAAAGTAGAAAAGTAAAACTGCAAAGTTATGCAATGACTCCAAACAATCTCCACACATTACTTTACAGAAGTAAGATGTTAAGCAAAAAAGTATGAATCAATAATATTAGAAATCCCTATACTAATAAGCTTACTTTAGATTAGGGGAAATGCGCAACATGTTTTAAAATTCCATGAGGACCTTAATAAATTAAAAAATTAATTTTGATGACTGCAAAACTGATAACTATTTAAAGAGGAATATTAATAAAATCTAAATGATCATCAGATTTCACTGTTAAATAAACCTATTTACCTTACTTGGAAATAAAGATGTTTTTAAAAAGGTAAAAATGGCAAAAGTCCAGAGTTAGATGGTTTAAGTATGGAATTATATAATCTACTTCCATTAAATGTTTTAGAATTACTGAACGAAGGTTTCAAGATAATCCAGAGTGATAAAATAATTCTTCCCTCATGGAAATGTTCTGCAATTTCTCTTAAACAAGGAAAGGATAAAAAAGTAGTTCATAGGTTGGTACTAGGCTATCGGCCATAGGGCCTATGCAAGCCTAGCCATTACAATTCCCTGGATATTTCTTCCCACAATATTTACTTCTCTGGACCCCTGTCTAGCAGGCCGACTGACATGATCCCCGGGGTGAATTTCCCATCTCCCATCCAGTCATTAAGGTTCCTTTTGAAGAGGGCCAATGAGGTGCTCTGCTTGACATGTTTGAGCAGTCTATTCCAGAGTATGGGGAGTCTCTGAGTCAGGAACCTATCCCTCCAGTATGTTTTGTTCATTGTGATGACAAGGTTTAGATCCCTGGAGCGTGTGGCTCTGAGGGATTGGGTAACACAGATCTATTTCATTATGAAATGTAGATCGTAAAGTATTTGCTTCCATTTTCACCATAAGATTAATAGCTATACTAGATAAATTAATTGATAAAGATCAAACAGAATTTACAGTTAACAGATTAACTTATAATATCAAAAGAGTAATAGTATTGTATTTAGCAGATGTAGCGAACAAAAATTGCCTTTAATTAGTTTAGATATTGAAAGTGCTTTTGATTCTGTGGATTGGAAGTATTTACTCAAAACTTTGGAAGCATTTGCATTTCCAGAGCAATTTATTGTAATACTAAGAAATCTGTATAGGGATTCTAAAGCAAGTATTAAAATTGAATCTTACATTTCTCGAGGGTTTACCTAAGCAAAGGTACTAAACAAGGATGACTCGTCTTTTTTATTATTTGCATTAGTCATCAAACCCTTAGCTAACAGTATAAGAAGCAATGATAAAATTGGTTTACTATCATTTCATAAATCACACTTCGTGTGAGTTATCATTCCTGTGAACCAGAGAAACGAAAACAAAAATATCGACCAACAAAAAAGTCGAACGCGGAAGTGAAGAATGTTTGAATTTGACAGAATCTGAACATTCACCATACTTCCACAAATGCTATTACTATGCAACACACAGTTAAATAAGTTTTTGAAGGGGGCCAAGCCTCCTGCACCCCCCCATGTGGGGGGTTGCACCCACCACATCCCCTGCTACTTGCATATACAAACTCTGAGATCGCACTACAGTGAGGGAAAGGGTACATTTCCCGATCCCCACTATAGTGCGATCTGCATTCAAATGCTGAAATTCACAACAGCGAATGTTGTAGTGCATTCACTTTTGTGCATTTCAACATTTATTTTGATACTATTAAATTGGGCATTTGGACTTATATAAATCAAATAAAGTCCGATCACCCATTTGATAGTAAACCGATAAAACTGATAGTTTTTCAATTAATATAGACTTTCAGTCTAAAATACAACTTTTTGAAGATGATGTTTTATTAACTATAGGAGATCTAAACAACTCAACTGAAGAAATAGATGAGGATATTGGAAAGTTTCAAGAAATATTATTGAAATGTAATAATAATAAAACCGAAACCATAATGATAAATCAAATACTAAATAGTAAGATAAAACATAAATATAAATATAATTGGTAAGGGATAGAATTAAAGTACTTAGGAATAAAAAATTATAATGATGTTAGTAAGACTGTTAATCATTGTCTTTTGTCTTTCGGCTTTTCCCGGTTAGGGGTCGCCACAGTGGAACTCCGGTCCGCTAATAATTGGCAGTATATTTTCACGAACGCCGAGGTGCCAGCTCGACGCCCAACCTTCAACGAAGGCACGCCCATTTACACATGTCCTTCGAAGACTGCTAATCATAATTTTAAAAAAAATAATTGAAGTGCTACTCCTTATTAAAACCTTTTTACTTTTGACAATCGGTTAGTCCTTATTAAAATGATAATATTACCTAAGATTATCTATAAATTACATTTAATAGCCTTAATACCGTATAAAATATTAAAGAAAATAGAAAAATATTAACTTCTTTCTCATGGTATCCGAAAAAGCCAAGAATTGCTTATAGAAACCATATTAGACTTTGGGAGTATTAGCGGTTCTGATGCAAAATTCTATTCCATTGCTGCAAATTTTAACTCTTTATTATACTATGGCTAGACTCAACTTATACTAGTCAATGGAAAACCATTTAAGTACATATTATATTAAATGTATATAGGTTTTTCAAATATGATGAATTAGAAGCAAATAATCCTTCCATTTGGATAATAAAACATACTTTAGAAGAAACTTCATTTCAATTCTTGGACTCTTCATGAATGAAATAAATTCTAAAACAGTTAAGAAATATGTTTAAAAAAATTCCATTAAATTCTTGTGCTTTACCATTGCATACACCACTATATTTGTGGAAACTCATAGCACTGTTGAAAAGAATATATTAAAAAGGAATGGGTTAGTCCTATGGTATGATTGTTTTGAAAAAGGGAAAGCTAAGTCATCAGAACATTTAATGACAGATTATAAATTGGATGAATCTGTCAATCAACTAATACTATCCATTAGAAAGAAATTACATGATTTTGTAGATAATATGAATGAAAAGGAGCAGAACACTGTTCCCCATTATATAATAAATAGTTTTTTTATTGAAGGTAAATTGACCTACAAAGGAAATCTGTCCAAGTTATATAAGTTAATTATAAATAATAACTTTAATACAAAGTTTTGGAAATTTTTTAGATAGTAGTGGATTAAATGACTCAATTGGAGATAAGAATAACATTGTGCTATTTATGTCAGTCAAACATCTTCAAGTTTACACAACGTTTTTACGTGGAGATGTATACACAGAGTGTTTGTTACTCCTTATAAACTTTTCAAATTTAGTAAAGTGACTTCTTTAATTTGTTGGAGATGCAGTCATCATCATCTTCTTTCAGCTGTTCCCGTTAGGGGTCGCCAGAGCGGATCACATGTTTCCATTTCTTCCTGTCCTCTGCATCTTGCTCTGTCACACCAACCACCTGCATGTCCTCTCTTACCACATCCATAAACCTTATCTCAGGCCTTCCTCTTTTCCTGTTACCTGGTAGCTTCATCCTTAGCATCTTTTTCCCAATATACTCAGCATCCCTCTTCAGCACATGTCCAAACCAACATAATCTTGCCTCTCTGGCTTTGTCTCCAAACCTTCCAACCTGGGCTGACCCTCTAATATACTTATTCCTAATCCTGTCCAACCTCGTCACACCCAGTGCAAATCTTAACATCTTTAACTCTGCCACATCCAGCTCAAACTCCTGCCTTTTTGTCAATGCCACTGTCGCCAACTCATATAACATAGCTGGTCTCACTACCCTCTTGTAGACCTTCTCTTTCACTCTTACAGGTACTCGTCTGTCACAAATCACTCCTGACACTCTTCTCCACCCACTCCATCCTGCTTGTACTCTCTTCTTTACCTCTCTTCCACACTCACCGTTACTCTGAACTACTGACCCCAAGTATTTAAACTCATCCACCTTCGCCACCTCTACTCCTTGCATCCTCACCATTCCTCTATCCTCCCTCTCATTCAAACACATATATTCTGTCATAGTCCTGCTGACCTTCATTCCTCTTCTCTCTAGAGCATATCTCCATCTCTCCAGGGTCTCCTCCACCTGTTCCCTACTCTCACTACAGATCGCAATGTCATCTGCAAACATCATAGTCCACGGGGACTCCTGTCTGATCTCGTCTGTCAACCTGTCCATCACCATTGCAAATAAGGGCTCAGAGCTGATCCTTGATGTAACCCCACCTCCACCTTAAACGCATCTGTCACTCCCACTGCAGACCTCACCGCTGTCACATTACACTTGTACATATCCTGTGCCACTCTTACATACTTCTCTGACACTCCTGACTTCCTCATACAATACCTCAACTCCTCTCTAGGCACCCTGTCATATGCTTTCTCTAAGTCTACAAAAACACAATGCAACTCCTTCTGACATTCTCTGTACTTCTCCATCAACACTCTCAGAGCAAACATCGTATCTGTAGTGCTCTTTCCCGGCATGAAACCATACTGCTGATCACTAATCATCCCGTCCCTTCTTAACCTAGCTTCCACTACTCTTTCCCATAACTTTATGCTGTGATTGATCAATTTAATCCCTATGTAGTTACTACAGCTCTGCACATCACCCTTATTCTTAAAAACCGGTACCAAAACACTTTTTCTCCATTCCTTAGGCATCCTCTCACTTTCTAAGATTTCATTAAACAATCTGGTTAAAAACTCCACTGCCATTTCACCTAAACACCTCCATGCTTCCACAGGTATGTCATCTGGGCCAACAGCCTTTCTATTCTTCATTCTCTTCATAGCTATCCTTACTTCCTCCTTGCTAATCCATTGTACTTCATGATTCACTATCCCTACATCATCCAACCTTCTCTCCCTCTCATTCTCTTCATTCATCAACCCCTCAAAGTACTCTTTCCATCTCTTCAACACACTATCCTCGCTTGTGAGTATGTTTCCCTCATTATCCTTTATCAACTTTACCTGCTGCACATCTTTCCTAGCTCGGTCCCTCTGTCTAGCCAATCGGTACAGGTCCTTTTCTCCCTCCTTAGTGTCCAACCTTTCATACAACTCTTCATATGCTTTATCCATAGCCTTCGCCACCTCTCTCTTTGCCATGCACCTCATCTCCTTATACCCCTGTCTACTTTCAACTCTCTGACAATCCCACTTCTTCTTTGCCAACCTCTTTGCCTGTATACTCTCCTGTACTTCCTCATTCCACCACGTCTCCTTGTCGTCCTTCCTCTGTCCCGATGTGATACCAAGCACCTTTCTAGCTGTCTCCCTTACAGCTCTGCTGTAGTTACCCAGCTATTTGGTAACTCTTCACTACCACCCAGTGCCTGTCTTAACTCGTCCCTGAACTCCACCTCACAATTACCCTTTTTCAGTTTCCGGCATTTGATCCTTGCTGCTGCCCTCACACTCCTCCTCCTCTTCTTGATTATCAAAGTCATCCTACAAACCACCATCCTATGCTGCCTAACTACACTTTCTCCGGTCACCACTTTACAGTCTCCAATCTCCTTCAGACTGGCCCTCCTATGCAGTAATGATGTAAAAGCTGATTGGGCACATATGTTCATGAATTGTGAAAAATGAAATGTTTATTAGGAAGAGATAAATAATGTTTAAAGGATTATGTTCTGATAACTGTTCTTTAGCTAAATCAACAACACTAATGAATACTGCACTTCCATTATCTGTAAACATTAAACAACAAAAATGTTTTGAAGTCTCCTTGCAGTGGCTAGAAAAAAAATTACAAAAAGTGGAAAACAAATTAATTTCCTACATTCAAAGAATTTCTAAATTTAACAACAATGCTATGTAAAACTGAAAAAGAAGTGCTTAGAATAAGGTCTGTAAATCGTATTAAGACATCTGCTTCCTGGTATAACCTTGATATGTTGCTATTGAAATACCAAGATATATGATTTATTAACTACATCGGATTACTCTGCTGGTTTAATGGTTTTCTGACAACAGTAACAGTATGTGATAGTGATTTTCTTCCTTTCTTTGTATACATTGTATGTATATTAAATCAATAAAATTAAAAAGAAATAGTGCATGGTATGTGTGGCAGTATACCGGAAAATATGCTACAGACAGATTATATGGGTTATATGTAACACAAACACAATCCTAATTAGAAACAGTGTGATCACAAACCAGGCAGACTTTCATTATTGTGTGTTAGGTGATCCGCTGAGGATGCAGGTAACTCTTTTAGTGGTTATAACTCCCACCACCACTCCTTTTCATTGCAGTTCATTGGCTTTTCAAGTTTGCATAACAGTTGAGAACAGAATTAGGTATGCTGCCATCAAGTTTAAGCCAGGACTCAATGATCAAAACAATATCCAGTATAAGAGTTCTAAGGCAGTCTTCCAGCATCCCACACTTATTGCTTATGCTGTTGACACTGCAGCTGGTAATATCTAGAGAATGGTTTCCTACAGAATATTGGATTAGAAATAAGAGTTACTATATACAAAAGCCATTATTAAAGCATAGTACAAGATCAATACTTCGAGAAAGATCCAAACCACATACAGCTCCTGAATCAAGGTAAGGAACTGAGGAGTGGCAAAGCAAGTCTACTAGCGAGATCACTTCAACAAGAATGTAATATGTTAAGAGAGTAATATTCATGATTATGACCCACTGACAGATTCACATCACTTACCTGTACAGAGAATATATAAACCACGCATATTTAGGCACCACCACATGAATTTGGTAGTTGGATTCAATTAGGAAATGCCCTGAAAACACTTTTATCTACAATGTCTTTAGGGATGGGACGGTTGCCCACAGCTTTGTCCATCTGTTTGTACAGCCACCTTTTCATGGATGGCCAGAAGATGAAATTTAATAAGAGTTGTGATGAGCTTTCTGCTACAGCAGTAATGCATCTGCTATCAGAACCTGTGTCAGGACCTGGAGGAGCAATGGGTGGATCGGGGCATAGCAGCAGGGGTCCAACACCATAAAATCAATGAGTGCATGGTGGTTTTGTAGCCAATGACACTAGTGCATGGTTTGGAGATTGTCTTCAAGAACAAGCTGACTTTAAAATACCAGATTTCAACAGTTATCAGTCTGTCATGTTTTCATCTCAGGAATATTGCCTTCATCAAGCACCTGACTTCATCGTCAGACTTTCCCATCTGGTACCTGCCTTGTTGTCCTCTTGACCTTAATAATGTAATTCCTTGCACCTAGGGCTTTCCAACAGTAAGCATGACCACATACAGCTGGCATAAAACTCCACAACCTGGCTACTTACTGAGGCACTGCATTACTGTCATCTTACTTATGAGTTTAACTGGCTGAATATCTGTCAAGGAATTATAGCTAAGGATATAAATCTGGTTTATTTATACTACATGACTTTGGTTCTTGTTATATAATTGATCTTCTCATACTATCAGCCACCCATCCCCTACACTCAGCCACTCAGGCACTTCCAATGTGCAACTTAGATCTTACGTATTTTGTCTCTTTTCTTAACAAATGCCACAACTCTTGCTGTCAAGATCATGCTACCTAGAGGGATGGCACAGTTCAACACCATGAGTGGCTTTATGCACTCTTTAAAGATCTATGTCTTTGATTTAACTTACTGCCAGTTTATAGTCACATCAGGAACTAAAGCCATTGGTACACCTAACTCCAGGAACGCTATCCCAGATTCACTCAGTGGGGCCATCAGGAGCTAGCTGCAAGGTAGGGGCCCTGAATATCAGTGACCTATAGCCAGATCACTCAATATGCTAGTTTCTTGGGCCAGTCAAGCATGAACTCTAGTCAATCAAAAAGGGATGATTAGTGCTTGCTCCATAAGACACATCCTCAATACGGAAGCTGGAGAGTACCTCCTTCAGTCCCCTTGCATCCACCAACGATGAAGAGGGGCACCTGAGCCATTACCAGTCAAGAATGAGTTCATCATATGCAAGAACCTCGATTCTAGTTCAGAAAATGTCTTAAATCTAAAAAGGCTTCATTAAAGCCTATTTGACATTTCTGTAACCTTCTGAAGATAAATAAGCAGAAACCTACTAATGAATGGGTCATCCACACATTCATCCCAGAGGGAGGAATTTTCAACCACCACCATCCTCCTGAAATAAATGTAGGTCAGAAGTTCATTCATTCATTCATTCATTCATTCATTCATTCATTCATTCATTCACTCATAATGTGTTAACTAGGTAAGTGATCTTGTGAGGGGATCCTTTTCAACCATGGCCATATTGCAAAGATATTACAATGCAAAAACAGCTATTCAAATAACTGTAGTAGAATAACGTTGCTCAGTGGAATTTACAACGTAAAAATACATTACGGTTTTACAGAACAGAAATGCACTACCATACTTGAGAAATGGCTTTACAGTACATAGGACATTTTGGTGCAGTGGTAGCATTGTTGCTTCACAGCAAGAGGTTCTCCTGTTCGATTCTCGGCAGAAGTGCCTTCTGTGTGGAGTCTGCATGTCCTCCCCATGGCCGAGTGGCGGTTGAAAGACATGCATAGAATGGGCGTGCCTTTGTTGAAGGTTGGGCGTCGAGATGGCACCTTGGCACCCGTAAAAAATCTACTGCCAATCATTAGCTGTGGCGACCCCTAACAAGAAAAAGCCGAAAGAAGGACATTTCTGAAACAGGTATTTGTAGTACACATACATTAGCACTACACAGTCCACTAGTACCATTTACAATATACCATGGTTGTTCAGTTTTTGAATGACCATTTAATTGGCATTAGCTAAGGTTTAGAGATTAAATTGAAGTTATCTCCACTTCAATCACTATTACTAGTCAAATTAACAATACTTTTAATAAGTGTTCCACAATGGGATTTAGATTATTTAAGTATTCACATATTAATGTTATTAAAGTTGTAGACTATTAAAGTTGGTCACACATTGTATGATGGGTATGATTACATTGTCTGTGCTACTTCCAGATGTACCATATACCTCTACTTTTTTTAAACATGTTTTTAGTTGTTCCCTGAATGTTTTAGCTCATCTGTTTTTCTGATCCTTTGGTGCATTTTTATTCCAAGATGTGTGTGCTAGTTTGAAAAAGGGTTTTTCATTTATAGTAAGAGTGAACAGTGGTCTGAGTAGTTGCAACTCTTCCTGGTTTATCAGTGAGTAAGCTGGATTTTTTAAAATACATTGTTCCTTGAGGGTGTGTAATAGCTTTCATGGACAATAGTAATGCAGTAGCTTGAAGGCTAACATAAGAAGGTCCATTTCAATGAATGGCAGCCAATTGGTTTTATGTCAGGAAATGCAGTGGTGCTCCCTATTGCTGGCTAAGATTAATAAAACATATGCCTTAGTTTTCTATGGTCTGTATCAAATTGGTGTTCCGTGCATATATGAGTGCAATGAAGGCAGTTCATATTCTAGTCTCAGGAGAAGGACATTTATGGCACTAGCCCATCTGGCTTCAATGGCAACATGTGAAATTTTGTCTAGGGTCTTTAACTGTGTTAATACTTTGTCAACCTGGATTTCAGCATGGCAACAGACTGTAAGCTGCTCATAGGTTCATAGGTTCATACTAGGCTATCTGCCCAAGGGCATTTATAAGCCTAGCCCATAGTTATGTGGCTTTCGCCACCCCTTTAGTTTGAATAAAAACTATGCCTATCATTTTTCTGTGCCTCTGTCAAGCAGTGACACTGAAGTAATCCCTGGGGTATATCTGCGATCTCCCATCCATTGGTCAAGATTCCTCTTGAACAAGGCCAGCGAGGTGCTCTGCCTCACATGTACCGGGATTTTGTTCCACAGCATAGGGAGTCTCTGGGTGATGAATCTGTCCCTCCAGCACGTTCTATTTATAACCGTGTCAAGGTTTAAGTCTCCCGCCCTTGTGGTTCTGAGGGATCTAGATTTTTGAGGTGAAGCATATTCATCAAATCTGGGTTTGACATGGCCTTATATGTCAGGCACAGGTCACCTCTGAGCAAGCGGTATGAGACTGAATAGAGCTGGAGTTCTTTCAGTCGGGCAGCATAAGACATATTTTTGAGACCCTTTATCCTTTTGGTGAGGAACTTTTGGGGCCTTTCAAGCTGCAGCAGGTGTCTGGTCAGATACATTCCGAACGGGCATTGTACTCAATCATAGGTCTAATGAGTGATGAGTACAGGGGGACGATGACCTCCCTTGATCTAGATGTGAATCCCTTCATGATCAGGTGGGCGATATAGAAGGTTTTCCTAACTACTTTAGCAACATGAGTGTCAAACGAAAGGCTACTGTCAACTTGGGTCCCCAGATCCCTGATGACTTTTTCTGTGCTCAGTGGATTGCCACCTATATGGTAGCTAGGGGTAACCTTGTTTTTCCCGAAGGGTATGACTATGCATTTTTGGCGTTTAACTTCAGGCCATGGCTCTGGCACCAGTTATCCGTTTCTGTGAGGCCCTTCTGGAGGATATCTGTGTCAGATGTGTTTTCGACTATGGCCCAGTTTGCAGTCATCTGCAAACTTTGTCAGCCATAACCCTCCTGTGTTTGCTTGTACTTCAGAAAAGTAGATGCCGAACAAGAGTGGACCCAGGACTGAGCCCTGTGGGACACCACTTGTGACAGGCTTTGAGTCTGACATGGCTCCAGCAACTCTGACCCTGTGGGTTCTGTCACTTAGCCAGTTTGCAACCCATCTTGTGATGTATGGGTTTACATTCAAGCTGATGAGTTTTTCGATGATACCTGAGTGGGGTATTGTGTCGAAGGCCTTTGCCAGGTCGAGGTAGGCTGTATGGACTGCCTTTCCTCATCAATGGCCTTGGTGACTGTCTCGAAAAGTCAACCAAGTTTAAGAGGCAGGATCTGCCTTTGACAAAGCCAAACTGGGTTGGATCCAAAGTCTGCAAGTTCCCTATGTCTTTATTTATGAGTTCCATTATGATCCTCTCCATGGCTTTGCAGATAAGGCTTGTCAAGCTAATGGGGCAGTAATTTCCAGGGTTTGTGGAGGCACCGCCCTTATGAAGTGGGACCAAAGCCGCCCGGCGCCACTCCTTGGGTACGTATCCTGAGGTGAGGCTAAGATTAAACAGCTGTCCTAACTGTGGGTTTAATTCCTCGTTGAGTTCATGAAGCACACAGCCGGGGACACCATCCGTCCCATGGATGCTGTGTTTTTGCCTTAGTGAGGGCAGTTCTCACCTGGGCGTTGGAGATGTTTGGGGGCTACAATCCTCTGGAATAGATATCTCTCCTTTTGGGGGGGGAGAAGTTTGCACTGAACCTGTCAGCCAGTATGTTAGCAATGTGTGTAGGTTCAGTAATTTTCACATCATTTTGAACTAATTCTGAGCATATCTGGGAGTTTCCTCCTAGGTTTCTAACATAGCTAAAGAAGGCCTTATGATTGTCTTTAGAGTCCTTGGCGATTTTTCTCTCAAAATTTGCCTTGGATGATTTTATGAGAGCTCTTAGTTTTTACTTATAATGATCAAAGGTGTCTTACCTTTCAAGGATTTTGCTCTATCTTGTAGTAGCTTCCTCCTTTTGTTGTAGAGCTTGTTTATGGCTGGGGTCCACCAGACTGGACGCTTGCCTTTGGTACAGAGAGTCTTAGTTTTGTTTGGGATTGCCTGATCCATGCAGTCCTGTAGGTGCTGGTAGAAGGCATTTGTAAGTGATTCAGCGGTTTGAGTAATGTTTACCACTGGCTCAGGGGCCTTAAAGGAGACCACACTAGTTTTTAGAAGTGTGAAATCGGCTTTTGAGAAGTTTTTCACTGTGGTCTTTTTGTTTCAGGTGGGGCGGATGAGGACCTCCAGCGAGATTAGTTTATGATCTGATCTCACCAGTGAGGGGTATACTTCCGGTGTTGAACATTTTGATCCCATGTTCGTGATGATGAGATCAAGTATGTTTTCTCCTCTTGTGGGGATGGTGACTAGTTGTTCCATGGCATTTGAGTTTATGAACTCCAGGAATCTTTGGGTTAGAGTGTTCGGGCTTGAGTAGTGTTCCCAGTCTATATTAGGGTAGTTGAAGTCACCTAGTATGATGGTGTTTGGAGATACATTTATCCCTCCAATGTTTTCAGGAAGGCCATGTGAGGTTCCTGAGTTTGAGAGGGTGGCCTGTAACATGCTACAAATTGCAGAGCAGTCTTGCCTATGGTTAATTGCACCTGGATGGTCTCCGATGCATCGTGCGTTGCCACCAACCTTGAGGTGTGGGTGTCCTTTATGAATATGGACACCCCTCCTTTCTTGGTGTTGTCCGGATTTTGGGGCGGAACGCATGATATGAGGTGAAACCTGTTAGTGCTGGGGTGCTCTCAGGAGCCTTGAACCAGGTTTCTGTCACAGCACAGACATCGATGTTCTCCATATTGAGAAGGGCCTCGAGTCGTGCATCTTGAGAGTGAGACTTCTGGCATTGAGCAGCATTACCCTTAGTTTTTTCCTTTTGGTGTTCTAGGGTGGTAGGTTTAGAATTTGAGCCTTGCCTAAAAAGGCACTATGGGGGTGGCAAGAGCCTTTGCCAATATCCGGAAGCCCAGGGTGACAGGTGCAAGCCGTCCCTTGTGAAGCAGCGTGGCTTGTCCAGCATGTCATCCCAGGCAGACAGACATTGGATCCCCTTTGAATGACACCAGAATTTAAGCCAATTATTAAAGCTGATCATCTTATCACTGTATTGTGGCATCATTCTAGGTGAAGGTAGGATACTGCTCAAGGTCAGGGTCATACCTGCCTGGGCTACATAATCAGAGAGCTCCTCGATGTCCCTTTTCATGTAGTCCAAGGAGGTGTACGTCTCAGGTCGTTGACACCAGCGTGGACAATGACTGAGTCGTACTTGTACCTGCTGTTGAGAGACCTGAGTGCTTGCGTTATGTGGCGGATTCTAGCGCCCGACAGGCAGCTTACTGTGACCTTCTCCTTACTCAGTCTGGTGAGCGGGACGTCAGTGTGTCTGACTATGGAATCACCAATGACAAGTGTGTCTGGCATTTTGTTTGGCCTTAAGGGCTGTGACTGTTTGACACTCTGACTGTGTGGTCTATGTGTTGCATGTGTTGGGTCGTGAGGTGGTAGTTGTTTGGGTGTCTGCTTTGGTGGCCTCTGCTGTTTTGGTAAATTTTTGATCAGAGCCTCCGAGTATGTCTTTGTGTGAGTATGTGTATGATTTGAAGTTGTGATGGTACCATGTGTGACTGGGTATGTATTGTGTGTGGTTACCTTCTCCTCCTGTCTGGTCTTGCCAGTCCTATGTTGAGAGAGCTCAGCCTCCAGTTTGGCCGTATAGTTGCATCTCTCGCATGTATTTGTGTTTTGTGGGAGGAGGAGAGGATTGTCTGTGTACATGAGGCAATTGTAACATTGCCTCAATATTCCCAGGTTCACCAGTTGAGCTGGAGAGGACACTAGCAACTGATCCCTCGACATACTAGAAGTAGTAGATAAAGAGACTTTCAAAGGACTCCGGGGAAGTGGGTTTTAGGCTGGTGGGGTACTATCTATAATAAGAGTGCTTTATCAAGGTGCAAGTACTGTAGGAGTAAGTGCTAGGCTTTACAGATAGAGAATAGTCTACTTGGGAATCAAGTAGAGATGAACTTTTCAGTTATAGGATATGCTGGTTAGATCAGCAGTACAGCTCGAGGAAGGTAGTTCTAAGGGAAAATTTGAAGAGTGGAATTTAGATGGCCGAATAGTTAACCTTGTTTAACCGCTGCTCTTGTGTGCAACAGTGGCAACTCAGCGCTAACGCTTAGCGTGTTTTATAGCAGGGGCTGAAGGGAGCTAGGAATTGGCCCAAAACGACCAATGGACTACTAGTTTCTGGCTGAAACTTCACCAAATCGGACAGAAAGGCCGCTCAGTGCCTCCCACTCCCACTGGTAAGCAAAGAAACTTCCCTCCTCCCTAATAAGGCAATGGATCAGTAACAGGAACTATAAACAAAGCCCAGGGATCAGCAACTCTGAAACTGGACTACTCTAGTTCAGTAAGGCGGAAAACAAGAGATTTTTTGTTTTATTACAGAGATAAGGAAAAAACAGACAGTAAATGCTATAAATGCTGTAAATCGGCTAGCGCACTTTAGTGTGTAGCCTACAGAAACAATTTGCAACAATTAGTAACTTAAAGTGCAATAAACAGTGTAAAATGCAGAAATCACTTAAAGTAGCAGTAAAACAGGTGAAATGCAGTCGCTAGCTTAATAACAGTGGGAAAGCCACAAAAATACTTATATCTGGTAGAAAGTCACTCTTTTAGCTCTCTGCTGCTTGGATCACTCTGCAGGCCACCACGAGGATCTGTGCTGAGTTGGTACAAGCTGGAAAACGTGTTTAGCGTGTTTTATAGCAGGAGGCTGAAAGGAGCTAGGAATTGGCCCAAAACGACCAATGGACTACTAGTTTCTGGCTGAAACTTCACCAATTCGGACAAAAAGGCTGCTCAGTGCTTCCCACTCCCACTGGTAAGCAAAGAAACTTCCCTCCTTCCTAATAAGGCAATGGATCAGTAACAGGAACTAAAAACAAAGCCCAGGGATCAGCAACTCTGAAACTGGACTACTCTAGTTCAGTAAGGTGGGAAAACAAGAGATTTTTTTTTTTTTTACAGAGACAAAGAAAAAAACAGACAGTAAATGCTATAAATGCTTTTAAGCGGCTAGCACACTTGAGTGTGTTAGCCTACAGGTAAAATTAAGCAACAAATAACTTTTTAAGAGTGCAAAACAGTTAATCAACACAAAAACAGTTTAAATAGAATGCAGAGCTGTATAAACAGGCTAAGATGCAGTCGCTAAGCAGTAAACATTCAAAAAGCTGAAAAAAATACTTAAATCAGTTATAGCAAATACAGTTATAACAAATGCTCTGAAATATACTGTATATTTCCAATATGTTTGAGAAGGACAGTCAGAACACAAGAAGGTTCAGGCGAAAAAGAAAAAAAAGTTTTGTTTTACTTTTTGAAAAGGGAAAAAGGAGGAACAGAAGGCCTTATCAAATGTTCTCTCTGTATTAAGAAGAATGAGCTAATGACACTAGATTGGGAGGTGTGTCACAGTAGGGGCGGGCAACTGCAAAGCCACCAAGTATAAGAGCAAGACACCAACAGGGAGGGAGGGTGGGACAAAATAAAAGCACTACAGAGTCAAATGAAATTTTTTAAACAGATAAGGATTTGTGAAGATTCTGAATAGACAAAGTGCTTTATATATATTAAATTATAAAAACAGTAATCTGTAAAAATAATCAAAATATACTTATATTTTGTAGCTCAGTTGCGGTCAAACAACTTCTCCAGCTTGCACTGTGTGCAAAGACAAAGACCAGAACAACAACTTTTTTTTTACAAGAACACAAAAGAACCAGCCCCCACTAGCCAAGAGATAATTACACAGAGTAAATGTTTCAGTTTATACAATAGCCTAAGACAGAAAAGCACTACAGAGTCAAATGAAATTTTTAAACAGATAAGGATTTGTGAAGATTCTGAATAGACAAAGTGCTTTATATATATTAAATTATAAAAACAGTAATCTGTAAAAATAATCAAAATATACTTATATTTTGTAGCTCAGTTGCGGTCAAACAACTTCTCCAGCTTGCACTGTGTGCAAAGACAAAGACCAGAACAACAACTTTTTTTTTTACAAGAACACAAAAGAACCAGCCCCCACTAGCCAAGAGATAATTACACAGAGTAAATGTTTCAGTTTATACAATAGCCTAAGACAGAAAAGCACTACAGAGTCAAATGAAATTTTTAAACAGATAAGGATTTGTGAAGATTCTGAATAGACAAAGTGCTTTATATATATTAAATTATAAAAACAGTAATCTGTAAAAATAATCAAAATATACTTATATTTTGTAGCTCAGTTGCGGTCAAACAACTTCTCCAGCTTGCACTGTGTGCAAAGACAAAGACCAGAACAACAACTTTTTTTTTTACAAGAACACAAAAGAACCAGCCCCACTAGCCAAGAGACAATTACACAGAGTAAATGTTTCAGTTTATACAATAGCCTAAGACGGAAAAGCACTACAGAGTCAAATGAAATTTTTAAACAGATAAGGATTTGTGAAGATTCTGAATAGACAAAGTGCTTTATATATATTAAATTATAAAAACAGTAATCTGTAAAAATAATCAAAATATACTTATATTTTGTAGCTCAGTTGCGGTCAAACAACTTCTCCAGCTTGCACTGTGTGCAAAGACAAAGACCAGAACAACAACTTTTTTTTTTTTTACAAGAACACAAAAGAACCAGCCCCCACTAGCCAAGAGATAATTACACAGAGTAAATGTTTCAGTTTATACAATAGCCTAAGACAGAAAAGCACTACAGAGTCAAATGAAATTTTTAAACAGATAAGGATTTGTGAAGATTCTGAATAGACAAAGTGCTTTATATATATTAAATTATAAAAACAGTAATCTGTAAAAATAATCAAAATATACTTATATTTTGTAGCTCAGTTGCGGTCAAACAACTTCTCCAGCTTGCACTGTGTGCAAAGACAAAGACCAGAACAACAACTTTTTTTTTTTTTACAAGAACACAAAAGAACCAGCCCCCACTAGCCAAGAGATAATTACACAGAGTAAATGTTTCAGTTTATACAATAGCCTAAGACAGAAAAGCACTACAGAGTCAAATGAAATTTTTAAACAGATAAGGATTTGTGAAGATTCTGAATAGACAAAGTGCTTTATATATATTAAATTATAAAAACAGTAATCTGTAAAAATAATCAAAATATACTTATATTTTGTAGCTCAGTTGCGGTCAAACAACTTCTCCAGCTTGCACTGTGTGCAAAGACAAAGACCAGAACAACAACTTTTTTTTTTTACAAGAACACAAAAGAACCAGCCCCCACTAGCCAAGAGATAATTACACAGAGTAAATGTTTCAGTTTATACAATAGCCTAAGACAGAAAAGCACTACAGAGTCAAATGAAATTTTTAAACAGATAAGGATTTGTGAAGATTCTGAATAGACAAAGTGCTTTATATATATTAAATTATAAAAACAGTAATCTGTAAAAATAATCAAAATATACTTATATTTTGTAGCTCAGTTGCGGTCAAACAACTTCTCCAGCTTGCACTGTGTGCAAAGACAAAGACCAGAACAACAACTTTTTTTTTTACAAGAACACAAAAGAACCAGCCCCCACTAGCCAAGAGATAATTACACAGAGTAAATGTTTCAGTTTATACAATAGCCTAAGACAGAAAAGCACTACAGAGTCAAATGAAATTTTTAAACAGATAAGGATTTGTGAAGATTCTGAATAGACAAAGTGCTTTATATATATTAAATTATAAAAACAGTAATCTGTAAAAATAATCAAAATATACTTATATTTTGTAGCTCAGTTGCGGTCAAACAACTTCTCCAGCTTGCACTGTGTGCAAAGACAAAGACCAGAACAACAACTTTTTTTTTTTACAAGAACACAAAAGAACCAGCCCCCACTAGCCAAGAGATAATTACACAGAGTAAATGTTTCAGTTTATACAATAGCCTAAGACAGAAAAGCACTACAGAGTCAAATGAAATTTTTAAACAGATAAGGATTTGTGAAGATTCTGAATAGACAAAGTGCTTTATATATATTAAATTATAAAAACAGTAATCTGTAAAAATAATCAAAATATACTTATATTTTGTAGCTCAGTTGCGGTCAAACAACTTCTCCAGCTTGCACTGTGTGCAAAGACAAAGACCAGAACAACAACTTTTTTTTTTTACAAGAACACAAAAGAACCAGCCCCCACTAGCCAAGAGATAATTACACAGAGTAAATGTTTCAGTTTATACAATAGCCTAAGACAGAAAAGCACTACAGAGTCAAATGAAATTTTTAAACAGATAAGGATTTGTGAAGATTCTGAATAGACAAAGTGCTTTATATATATTAAATTATAAAAACAGTAATCTGTAAAAATAATCAAAATATACTTATATTTTGTAGCTCAGTTGCGGTCAAACAACTTCTCCAGCTTGCACTGTGTGCAAAGACAAAGACCAGAACAACAACTTTTTTTTTTTTTACAAGAACACAAAAGAACCAGCCCCCACTAGCCAAGAGATAATTACACAGAGTAAATGTTTCAGTTTATACAATAGCCTAAGACAGAAAAGCACTACAGAGTCAAATGAAATTTTTAAACAGATAAGGATTTGTGAAGATTCTGAATAGACAAAGTGCTTTATATATATTAAATTATAAAAACAGTAATCTGTAAAAATAATCAAAATATACTTATATTTTGTAGCTCAGTTGCGGTCAAACAACTTCTCCAGCTTGCACTGTGTGCAAAGACAAAGACCAGAACAACAACTTTTTTTTTTTTTACAAGAACACAAAAGAACCAGCCCCCACTAGCCAAGAGATAATTACACAGAGTAAATGTTTCAGTTTATACAATAGCCTAAGACAGAAAAGCACTACAGAGTCAAATGAAATTTTTAAACAGATAAGGATTTGTGAAGATTCTGAATAGACAAAGTGCTTTATATATATTAAATTATAAAAACAGTAATCTGTAAAAATAATCAAAATATACTTATATTTTGTAGCTCAGTTGCGGTCAAACAACTTCTCCAGCTTGCACTGTGTGCAAAGACAAAGACCAGAACAACAACTTTTTTTTTTTTTACAAGAACACAAAAGAACCAGCCCCCACTAGCCAAGAGATAATTACACAGAGTAAATGTTTCAGTTTATACAATAGCCTAAGACAGAAAAGCACTACAGAGTCAAATGAAATTATTAAACAGATAAGGATTTGTGAAGATTCTGAATAGACAAAGTGCTTTATATATATTAAATTATAAAAACAGTAATCTGTAAAAATAATCAAAATATACTTATATTTTGTAGCTCAGTTGCGGTCAAACAACTTCTCCAGCTTGCACTGTGTGCAAAGACAAAGACCAGAACAACAACTTTTTTTTTTTTTACAAGAACACAAAAGAACCAGCCCCCACTAGCCAAGAGATAATTACACAGAGTAAATGTTTCAGTTTATACAATAGCCTAAGACAGAAAAGCACTACAGAGTCAAATGAAATTTTTAAACAGATAAGGATTTGTGAAGATTCTGAATAGACAAAGTGCTTTATATATATTAAATTATAAAAACAGTAATCTGTAAAAATAATCAAAATATACTTATATTTTGTAGCTCAGTTGCGGTCAAACAACTTCTCCAGCTTGCACTGTGTGCAAAGACAAAGACCAGAACAACAACTTTTTTTTTTTTTACAAGAACACAAAAGAACCAGCCCCCACTAGCCAAGAGATAATTACACAGAGTAAATGTTTCAGTTTATACAATAGCCTAAGACAGAAAAGCACTACAGAGTCAAATGAAATTTTTAAACAGATAAGGATTTGTGAAGATTCTGAATAGACAAAGTGCTTTATATATATTAAATTATAAAAACAGTAATCTGTAAAAATAATCAAAATATACTTATATTTTGTAGCTCAGTTGCGGTCAAACAACTTCTCCAGCTTGCACTGTGTGCAAAGACAAAGACCAGAACAACAACTTTTTTTTTTTTTACAAGAACACAAAAGAACCAGCCCCACTAGCCAAGAGATAATTACACAGAGTAAATGTTTCAGTTTATACAATAGCCTAAGACAGAAAAGCACTACAGAGTCAAATGAAATTTTTAAACAGATAAGGATTTGTGAAGATTCTGAATAGACAAAGTGCTTTATATATATTAAATTATAAAAACAGTAATCTGTAAAAATAATCAAAATATACTTATATTTTGTAGCTCAGTTGCGGTCAAACAACTTCTCCAGCTTGCACTGTGTGCAAAGACAAAGACCAGAACAACAACTTTTTTTTTTTTTACAAGAACACAAAAGAACCAGCCCCCACTAGCCAAGAGATAATTACACAGAGTAAATGTTTCAGTTTATACAATAGCCTAAGACAGAAAAGCACTACAGAGTCAAATGAAATTTTTAAAACAGATAAGGATTTGTGAAGATTCTGAATAGACAAAGTGCTTTATATATATTAAATTATAAAAACAGTAATCTGTAAAAATAATCAAAATATACTTATATTTTGTAGCTCAGTTGCGGTCAAACAACTTCTCCAGCTTGCACTGTGTGCAAAGACAAAGACCAGAACAACAACTTTTTTTTTTTTTACAAGAACACAAAAGAACCAGCCCCCACTAGCCAAGAGATAATTACACAGAGTAAATGTTTCAGTTTATACAATAGCCTAAGACAGAAAAGCACTACAGAGTCAAATGAAATTTTTAAACAGATAAGGATTTGTGAAGATTCTGAATAGACAAAGTGCTTTATATATATTAAATTATAAAAACAGTAATCTGTAAAAATAATCAAAATATACTTATATTTTGTAGCTCAGTTGCGGTCAAACAACTTCTCCAGCTTGCACTGTGTGCAAAGACAAAGACCAGAACAACAACTTTTTTTTTTTTTACAAGAACACAAAAGAACCAGCCCCCACTAGCCAAGAGATAATTACACAGAGTAAATGTTTCAGTTTATACAATAGCCTAAGACAGAAAAGCACTACAGAGTCAAATGAAATTTTTTAAACAGATAAGGATTTGTGAAGATTCTGAATAGACAAAGTGCTTTATATATATTAAATTATAAAAACAGTAATCTGTAAAAATAATCAAAATATACTTATATTTTGTAGCTCAGTTGCGGTCAAACAACTTCTCCAGCTTGCACTGTGTGCAAAGACAAAGACCAGAACAACAACTTTTTTTTTTTTTACAAGAACACAAAAGAACCAGCCCCCACTAGCCAAGAGATAATTACACAGAGTAAATGTTTCAGTTTATACAATAGCCTAAGACAGAAAAGCACTACAGAGTCAAATGAAATTTTTTAAACAGATAAGGATTTGTGAAGATTCTGAATAGACAAAGTGCTTTATATATATTAAATTATAAAAACAGTAATCTGTAAAAATAATCAAAATATACTTATATTTTGTAGCTCAGTTGCGGTCAAACAACTTCTCCAGCTTGCACTGTGTGCAAAGACAAAGACCAGAACAACAACTTTTTTTTTTTTTACAAGAACACAAAAGAACCAGCCCCCACTAGCCAAGAGATAATTACACAGAGTAAATGTTTCAGTTTATACAATAGCCTAAGACAGAAAAGCACTACAGAGTCAAATGAAATTTTTAAACAGATAAGGATTTGTGAAGATTCTGAATAGACAAAGTGCTTTATATATATTAAATTATAAAAACAGTAATCTGTAAAAATAATCAAAATATACTTATATTTTGTAGCTCAGTTGCGGTCAAACAACTTCTCCAGCTTGCACTGTGTGCAAAGACAAAGACCAGAACAACAACTTTTTTTTTTTTTACAAGAACACAAAAGAACCAGACCCACTAGCCAAGAGATAATTACACAGAGTAAATGTTTCAGTTTATACAATAGCCTAAGACAGAAAAGCACTACAGAGTCAAATGAAATTTTTAAACAGATAAGGATTTGTGAAGATTCTGAATAGACAAAGTGCTTTATATATATTAAATTATAAAAACAGTAATCTGTAAAAATAATCAAAATATACTTATATTTTGTAGCTCAGTTGCGGTCAAACAACTTCTCCAGCTTGCACTGTGTGCAAAGACAAAGACCAGAACAACAACTTTTTTTTTTTTTACAAGAACACAAAAGAACCAGCCCCCACTAGCCAAGAGATAATTACACAGAGTAAATGTTTCAGTTTATACAATAGCCTAAGACAGAAAAGCACTACAGAGTCAAATGAAATTTTTTAAACAGATAAGGATTTGTGAAGATTCTGAATAGACAAAGTGCTTTATATATATTAAATTATAAAAACAGTAATCTGTAAAAATAATCAAAATATACTTATATTTTGTAGCTCAGTTGCGGTCAAACAACTTCTCCAGCTTGCACTGTGTGCAAAGACAAAGACCAGAACAACAACTTTTTTTTTTTTTACAAGAACACAAAAGAACCAGACCCACTAGCCAAGAGATAATTACACAGAGTAAATGTTTCAGTTTATACAATAGCCTAAGACAGAAAAGCACTACAGAGTCAAATGAAATTTTTAAACAGATAAGGATTTGTGAAGATTCTGAATAGACAAAGTGCTTTATATATATTAAATTATAAAAACAGTAATCTGTAAAAATAATCAAAATATACTTATATTTTGTAGCTCAGTTGCGGTCAAACAACTTCTCCAGCTTGCACTGTGTGCAAAGACAAAGACCAGAACAACAACTTTTTTTTTTTTTACAAGAACACAAAAGAACCAGCCCCCACTAGCCAAGAGATAATTACACAGAGTAAATGTTTCAGTTTATACAATAGCCTAAGACAGAAAAGCACTACAGAGTCAAATGAAATTTTTAAACAGATAAGGATTTGTGAAGATTCTGAATAGACAAAGTGCTTTATATATATTAAATTATAAAAACAGTAATCTGTAAAAATAATCAAAATATACTTATATTTTGTAGCTCAGTTGCGGTCAAACAACTTCTCCAGCTTGCACTGTGTGCAAAGACAAAGACCAGAACAACAACTTTTTTTTTTTTTACAAGAACACAAAAGAACCAGCCCCCACTAGCCAAGAGATAATTACACAGAGTAAATGTTTCAGATTTATACAATAGCCTAAGACAGAAAAGCACTACAGAGTCAAATGAAATTTTTTAAACAGATAAGGATTTGTGAAGATTCTGAATAGACAAAGTGCTTTATATATATTAAATTATAAAAACAGTAATCTGTAAAAATAATCAAAATATACTTATATTTTGTAGCTCAGTTGCGGTCAAACAACTTCTCCAGCTTGCACTGTGTGCAAAGACAAAGACCAGAACAACAACTTTTTTTTTTTTTACAAGAACACAAAAGAACCAGCCCCCACTAGCCAAGAGATAATTACACAGAGTAAATGTTTCAGTTTATACAATAGCCTAAGACAGAAAAGCACTACAGAGTCAAATGAAATTTTTTAAACAGATAAGGATTTGTGAAGATTCTGAATAGACAAAGTGCTTTATATATATTAAATTATAAAAACAGTAATCTGTAAAAATAATCAAAATATACTTATATTTTGTAGCTCAGTTGCGGTCAAACAACTTCTCCAGCTTGCACTGTGTGCAAAGACAAAGACCAGAACAACAACTTTTTTTTTTTTTACAAGAACACAAAAGAACCAGCCCCCACTAGCCAAGAGATAATTACACAGAGTAAATGTTTCAGATTTATACAATAGCCTAAGACAGAAAAGCACTACAGAGTCAAATGAAATTTTTTAAACAGATAAGGATTTGTGAAGATTCTGAATAGACAAAGTGCTTTATATATATTAAATTATAAAAACAGTAATCTGTAAAAATAATCAAAATATACTTATATTTTGTAGCTCAGTTGCGGTCAAACAACTTCTCCAGCTTGCACTGTGTGCAAAGACAAAGACCAGAACAACAACTTTTTTTTTTTTTACAAGAACACAAAAGAACCAGCCCCCACTAGCCAAGAGATAATTACACAGAGTAAATGTTTCAGTTTATACAATAGCCTAAGACAGAAAAGCACTACAGAGTCAAATGAAATTTTTAAACAGATAAGGATTTGTGAAGATTCTGAATAGACAAAGTGCTTTATATATATTAAATTATAAAAACAGTAATCTGTAAAAATAATCAAAATATACTTATATTTTGTAGCTCAGTTGCGGTCAAACAACTTCTCCAGCTTGCACTGTGTGCAAAGACAAAGACCAGAACAACAACTTTTTTTTTTTTTACAAGAACACAAAAGAACCAGCCCCACTAGCCAAGAGATAATTACACAGAGTAAATGTTTCAGTTTATACAATAGCCTAAGACAGAAAAGCACTACAGAGTCAAATGAAATTTTTAAACAGATAAGGATTTGTGAAGATTCTGAATAGACAAAGTGCTTTATATATATTAAATTATAAAAACAGTAATCTGTAAAAATAATCAAAATATACTTATATTTTGTAGCTCAGTTGCGGTCAAACAACTTCTCCAGCTTGCACTGTGTGCAAAGACAAAGACCAGAACAACAACTTTTTTTTTTTTTACAAGAACACAAAAGAACCAGCCCCCACTAGCCAAGAGATAATTACACAGAGTAAATGTTTCAGTTTATACAATAGCCTAAGACAGAAAAGCACTACAGAGTCAAATGAAATTTTTTAAACAGATAAGGATTTGTGAAGATTCTGAATAGACAAAGTGCTTTATATATATTAAATTATAAAAACAGTAATCTGTAAAAATAATCAAAATATACTTATATTTTGTAGCTCAGTTGCGGTCAAACAACTTCTCCAGCTTGCACTGTGTGCAAAGACAAAGACCAGAACAACAACTTTTTTTTTTTTTACAAGAACACAAAAGAACCAGCCCCCACTAGCCAAGAGATAATTACACAGAGTAAATGTTTCAGTTTATACAATAGCCTAAGACAGAAAAGCACTACAGAGTCAAATGAAATTTTTTAAACAGATAAGGATTTGTGAAGATTCTGAATAGACAAAGTGCTTTATATATATTAAATTATAAAAACAGTAATCTGTAAAAATAATCAAAATATACTTATATTTTGTAGCTCAGTTGCGGTCAAACAACTTCTCCAGCTTGCACTGTGTGCAAAGACAAAGACCAGAACAACAACTTTTTTTTTTTTTACAAGAACACAAAAGAACCAGCCCCCACTAGCCAAGAGATAATTACACAGAGTAAATGTTTCAGTTTATACAATAGCCTAAGACAGAAAAGCACTACAGAGTCAAATGAAATTTTTAAACAGATAAGGATTTGTGAAGATTCTGAATAGACAAAGTGCTTTATATATATTAAATTATAAAAACAGTAATCTGTAAAAATAATCAAAATATACTTATATTTTGTAGCTCAGTTGCGGTCAAACAACTTCTCCAGCTTGCACTGTGTGCAAAGACAAAGACCAGAACAACAACTTTTTTTTTTTTTACAAGAACACAAAAGAACCAGCCCCCACTAGCCAAGAGATAATTACACAGAGTAAATGTTTCAGATTTATACAATAGCCTAAGACAGAAAAGCACTACAGAGTCAAATGACATTTTTTAAACAGATAAGGATTTGTGAAGATTCTGAATAGACAAAGTGCTTTATATATATTAAATTATAAAAACAGTAATCTGTAAAAATAATCAAAATATACTTATATTTTGTAGCTCAGTTGCGGTCAAACAACTTCTCCAGCTTGCACTGTGTGCAAAGACAAAGACCAGAACAACAACTTTTTTTTTTTTTACAAGAACACAAAAGAACCAGCCCCACTAGCCAAGAGATAATTACACAGAGTAAATGTTTCAGTTTATACAATAGCCTAAGACAGAAAAGCACTACAGAGTCAAATGAAATTTTTAAACAGATAAGGATTTGTGAAGATTCTGAATAGACAAAGTGCTTTATATATATTAAATTATAAAAACAGTAATCTGTAAAAATAATCAAAATATACTTATATTTTGTAGCTCAGTTGCGGTCAAACAACTTCTCCAGCTTGCACTGTGTGCAAAGACAAAGACCAGAACAACAACTTTTTTTTTTTTTACAAGAACACAAAAGAACCAGCCCCCACTAGCCAAGAGATAATTACACAGAGTAAATGTTTCAGTTTATACAATAGCCTAAGACAGAAAAGCACTACAGAGTCAAATGAAATTTTTTAAACAGATAAGGATTTGTGAAGATTCTGAATAGACAAAGTGCTTTATATATATTAAATTATAAAAACAGTAATCTGTAAAAATAATCAAAATATACTTATATTTTGTAGCTCAGTTGCGGTCAAACAACTTCTCCAGCTTGCACTGTGTGCAAAGACAAAGACCAGAACAACAACTTTTTTTTTTTTTACAAGAACACAAAAGAACCAGCCCCCACTAGCCAAGAGATAATTACACAGAGTAAATGTTTCAGTTTATACAATAGCCTAAGACAGAAAAGCACTACAGAGTCAAATGAAATTTTTAAACAGATAAGGATTTGTGAAGATTCTGAATAGACAAAGTGCTTTATATATATTAAATTATAAAAACAGTAATCTGTAAAAATAATCAAAATATACTTATATTTTGTAGCTCAGTTGCGGTCAAACAACTTCTCCAGCTTGCACTGTGTGCAAAGACAAAGACCAGAACAACAACTTTTTTTTTTTTTACAAGAACACAAAAGAACCAGACCCACTAGCCAAGAGATAATTACACAGAGTAAATGTTTCAGTTTATACAATAGCCTAAGACAGAAAAGCACTACAGAGTCAAATGAAATTTTTAAACAGATAAGGATTTGTGAAGATTCTGAATAGACAAAGTGCTTTATATATATTAAATTATAAAAACAGTAATCTGTAAAAATAATCAAAATATACTTATATTTTGTAGCTCAGTTGCGGTCAAACAACTTCTCCAGCTTGCACTGTGTGCAAAGACAAAGACCAGAACAACAACTTTTTTTTTTTTTACAAGAACACAAAAGAACCAGCCCCCACTAGCCAAGAGATAATTACACAGAGTAAATGTTTCAGTTTATACAATAGCCTAAGACAGAAAAGCACTACAGAGTCAAATGAAATTTTTAAACAGATAAGGATTTGTGAAGATTCTGAATAGACAAAGTGCTTTATATATATTAAATTATAAAAACAGTAATCTGTAAAAATAATCAAAATATACTTATATTTTGTAGCTCAGTTGCGGTCAAACAACTTCTCCAGCTTGCACTGTGTGCAAAGACAAAGACCAGAACAACAACTTTTTTTTTTTTTACAAGAACACAAAAGAACCAGCCCCCACTAGCCAAGAGATAATTACACAGAGTAAATGTTTCAGTTTATACAATAGCCTAAGACAGAAAAGCACTACAGAGTCAAATGAAATTTTTAAACAGATAAGGATTTGTGAAGATTCTGAATAGACAAAGTGCTTTATATATATTAAATTATAAAAACAGTAATCTGTAAAAATAATCAAAATATACTTATATTTTGTAGCTCAGTTGCGGTCAAACAACTTCTCCAGCTTGCACTGTGTGCAAAGACAAAGACCAGAACAACAACTTTTTTTTTTTTTACAAGAACACAAAAGAACCAGCCCCACTATCCAAGAGATAATTACACAGAGTAAATGTTTCAGTTTATACAATAGCCTAAGACAGAAAAGCACTACAGAGTCAAATTAAATTTTTAAACAGATAAGGATTTGTGAAGATTCTGAATAGACAAAGTGCTTTATATATATTAAATTATAAAAACAGTAATCTGTAAAAATAATCAAAATATACTTATATTTTGTAGCTCAGTTGCGGTCAAACAACTTCTCCAGCTTGCACTGTGTGCAAAGACAAAGACCAGAACAACAACTTTTTTTTTTTTTACAAGAACACAAAAGAACCAGCCCCCACTAGCCAAGAGATAATTACACAGAGTAAATGTTTCAGTTTATACAATAGCCTAAGACAGAAAAGCACTACAGAGTCAAATGAAATTTTTAAACAGATAAGGATTTGTGAAGATTCTGAATAGACAAAGTGCTTTATATATATTAAATTATAAAAACAGTAATCTGTAAAAATAATCAAAATATACTTATATTTTGTAGCTCAGTTGCGGTCAAACAACTTCTCCAGCTTGCACTGTGTGCAAAGACAAAGACCAGAACAACAACTTTTTTTTTTTTTACAAGAACACAAAAGAACCAGCCCCCACTAGCCAAGAGATAATTACACAGAGTAAATGTTTCAGTTTATACAATAGCCTAAGACAGAAAAGCACTACAGAGTCAAATGAAATTTTTTAAACAGATAAGGATTTGTGAAGATTCTGAATAGACAAAGTGCTTTATATATATTAAATTATAAAAACAGTAATCTGTAAAAATAATCAAAATATACTTATATTTTGTAGCTCAGTTGCGGTCAAACAACTTCTCCAGCTTGCACTGTGTGCAAAGACAAAGACCAGAACAACAACTTTTTTTTTTTTTACAAGAACACAAAAGAACCAGCCCCCACTAGCCAAGAGATAATTACACAGAGTAAATGTTTCAGTTTATACAATAGCCTAAGACAGAAAAGCACTACAGAGTCAAATGAAATTTTTAAACAGATAAGGATTTGTGAAGATTCTGAATAGACAAAGTGCTTTATATATATTAAATTATAAAAACAGTAATCTGTAAAAATAATCAAAATATACTTATATTTTGTAGCTCAGTTGCGGTCAAACAACTTCTCCAGCTTGCACTGTGTGCAAAGACAAAGACCAGAACAACAACTTTTTTTTTTTTTACAAGAACACAAAAGAACCAGCCCCCACTAGCCAAGAGATAATTACACAGAGTAAATGTTTCAGTTTATACAATAGCCTAAGACAGAAAAGCACTACAGAGTCAAATGAAATTTTTAAACAGATAAGGATTTGTGAAGATTCTGAATAGACAAAGTGCTTTATATATATTAAATTATAAAAACAGTAATCTGTAAAAATAATCAAAATATACTTATATTTTGTAGCTCAGTTGCGGTCAAACAACTTCTCCAGCTTGCACTGTGTGCAAAGACAAAGACCAGAACAACAACTTTTTTTTTTTTTACAAGAACACAAAAGAACCAGCCCCCACTAGCCAAGAGATAATTACACAGAGTAAATGTTTCAGTTTATACAATAGCCTAAGACAGAAAAGCACTACAGAGTCAAATGAAATTTTTTAAACAGATAAGGATTTGTGAAGATTCTGAATAGACAAAGTGCTTTATATATATTAAATTATAAAAACAGTAATCTGTAAAAATAATCAAAATATACTTATATTTTGTAGCTCAGTTGCGGTCAAACAACTTCTCCAGCTTGCACTGTGTGCAAAGACAAAGACCAGAACAACAACTTTTTTTTTTTTTACAAGAACACAAAAGAACCAGCCCCACTAGCCAAGAGATAATTACACAGAGTAAATGTTTCAGTTTATACAATAGCCTAAGACAGAAAAGCACTACAGAGTCAAATGAAATTTTTAAACAGATAAGGATTTGTGAAGATTCTGAATAGACAAAGTGCTTTATATATATTAAATTATAAAAACAGTAATCTGTAAAAATAATCAAAATATACTTATATTTTGTAGCTCAGTTGCGGTCAAACAACTTCTCCAGCTTGCACTGTGTGCAAAGACAAAGACCAGAACAACAACTTTTTTTTTTTTTACAAGAACACAAAAGAACCAGCCCCCACTAGCCAAGAGATAATTACACAGAGTAAATGTTTCAGTTTATACAATAGCCTAAGACAGAAAAGCACTACAGAGTCAAATGAAATTTTTAAACAGATAAGGATTTGTGAAGATTCTGAATAGACAAAGTGCTTTATATATATTAAATTATAAAAACAGTAATCTGTAAAAATAATCAAAATATACTTATATTTTGTAGCTCAGTTGCGGTCAAACAACTTCTCCAGCTTGCACTGTGTGCAAAGACAAAGACCAGAACAACAACTTTTTTTTTTTTTACAAGAACACAAAAGAACCAGCCCCCACTAGCCAAGAGATAATTACACAGAGTAAATGTTTCAGATTTATACAATAGCCTAAGACAGAAAAGCACTACAGAGTCAAATGAAATTTTTTAAACAGATAAGGATTTGTGAAGATTCTGAATAGACAAAGTGCTTTATATATATTAAATTATAAAAACAGTAATCTGTAAAAATAATCAAAATATACTTATATTTTGTAGCTCAGTTGCGGTCAAACAACTTCTCCAGCTTGCACTGTGTGCAAAGACAAAGACCAGAACAACAACTTTTTTTTTTTTTACAAGAACACAAAAGAACCACCCCCACTAGCCAAGAGATAATTACACAGAGTAAATGTTTCAGTTTATACAATAGCCTAAGACAGAAAAGCACTACAGAGTCAAATGAAATTTTTAAACAGATAAGGATTTGTGAAGATTCTGAATAGACAAAGTGCTTTATATATATTAAATTATAAAAACAGTAATCTGTAAAAATAATCAAAATATACTTATATTTTGTAGCTCAGTTGCGGTCAAACAACTTCTCCAGCTTGCACTGTGTGCAAAGACAAAGACCAGAACAACAACTTTTTTTTTTTTTACAAGAACACAAAAGAACCAGCCCCCACTAGCCAAGAGATAATTACACAGAGTAAATGTTTCAGTTTATACAATAGCCTAAGACAGAAAAGCACTACAGAGTCAAATGAAATTTTTAAACAGATAAGGATTTGTGAAGATTCTGAATAGACAAAGTGCTTTATATATATTAAATTATAAAAACAGTAATCTGTAAAAATAATCAAAATATACTTATATTTTGTAGCTCAGTTGCGGTCAAACAACTTCTCCAGCTTGCACTGTGTGCAAAGACAAAGACCAGAACAACAACTTTTTTTTTTTTTACAAGAACACAAAAGAACCAGCCCCCACTAGCCAAGAGATAATTACACAGAGTAAATGTTTCAGTTTATACAATAGCCTAAGACAGAAAAGCACTACAGAGTCAAATGAAAATTTTTAAACAGATAAGGATTTGTGAAGATTCTGAATAGACAAAGTGCTTTATATATATTAAATTATAAAAACAGTAATCTGTAAAAATAATCAAAATATACTTATATTTTGTAGCTCAGTTGCGGTCAAACAACTTCTCCAGCTTGCACTGTGTGCAAAGACAAAGACCAGAACAACAACTTTTTTTTTTTTTACAAGAACACAAAAGAACCAGCCCCCACTAGCCAAGAGATAATTACACAGAGTAAATGTTTCAGTTTATACAATAGCCTAAGACAGAAAAGCACTACAGAGTCAAATGAAATTTTTAAACAGATAAGGATTTGTGAAGATTCTGAATAGACAAAGTGCTTTATATATATTAAATTATAAAAACAGTAATCTGTAAAAATAATCAAAATATACTTATATTTTGTAGCTCAGTTGCGGTCAAACAACTTCTCCAGCTTGCACTGTGTGCAAAGACAAAGACCAGAACAACAACTTTTTTTTTTTTTACAAGAACACAAAAGAACCAGCCCCCACTAGCCAAGAGATAATTACACAGAGTAAATGTTTCAGTTTATACAATAGCCTAAGACAGAAAAGCACTACAGAGTCAAATGAAATTTTTTAAACAGATAAGGATTTGTGAAGATTCTGAATAGACAAAGTGCTTTATATATATTAAATTATAAAACAGTAATCTGTAAAAATAATCAAAATATACTTATATTTTGTAGCTCAGTTGCGGTCAAACAACTTCTCCAGCTTGCACTGTGTGCAAAGACAAAGACCAGAACAACAACTTTTTTTTTTTTTACAAGAACACAAAAGAACCAGCCCCCACTAGCCAAGAGATAATTACACAGAGTAAATGTTTCAGTTTATACAATAGCCTAAGACAGAAAAGCACTACAGAGTCAAATGAAATTTTTTAAACAGATAAGGATTTGTGAAGATTCTGAATAGACAAAGTGCTTTATATATATTAAATTATAAAAACAGTAATCTGTAAAAATAATCAAAATATACTTATATTTTGTAGCTCAGTTGCGGTCAAACAACTTCTCCAGCTTGCACTGTGTGCAAAGACAAAGACCAGAACAACAACTTTTTTTTTTTTTACAAGAACACAAAAGAACCAGCCCCCACTAGCCAAGAGATAATTACACAGAGTAAATGTTTCAGTTTATACAATAGCCTAAGACAGAAAAGCACTACAGAGTCAAATGAAATTTTTTAAACAGATAAGGATTTGTGAAGATTCTGAATAGACAAAGTGCTTTATATATATTAAATTATAAAAACAGTAATCTGTAAAAATAATCAAAATATACTTATATTTTGTAGCTCAGTTGCGGTCAAACAACTTCTCCAGCTTGCACTGTGTGCAAAGACAAAGACCAGAACAACAACTTTTTTTTTTTTTACAAGAACACAAAAGAACCAGCCCCCACTAGCCAAGAGATAATTACACAGAGTAAATGTTTCAGTTTATACAATAGCCTAAGACAGAAAAGCACTACAGAGTCAAATGAAATTTTTTAAACAGATAAGGATTTGTGAAGATTCTGAATAGACAAAGTGCTTTATATATATTAAATTATAAAAACAGTAATCTGTAAAAATAATCAAAATATACTTATATTTTGTAGCTCAGTTGCGGTCAAACAACTTCTCCAGCTTGCACTGTGTGCAAAGACAAAGACCAGAACAACAACTTTTTTTTTTTTTACAAGAACACAAAAGAACCAGCCCCCACTAGCCAAGAGATAATTACACAGAGTAAATGTTTCAGTTTATACAATAGCCTAAGACAGAAAAGCACTACAGAGTCAAATGAAATTTTTAAACAGATAAGGATTTGTGAAGATTCTGAATAGACAAAGTGCTTTATATATATTAAATTATAAAAACAGTAATCTGTAAAAATAATCAAAATATACTTATATTTTGTAGCTCAGTTGCGGTCAAACAACTTCTCCAGCTTGCACTGTGTGCAAAGACAAAGACCAGAACAACAACTTTTTTTTTTTTTACAAGAACACAAAAGAACCAGCCCCCACTAGCCAAGAGATAATTACACAGAGTAAATGTTTCAGTTTATACAATAGCCTAAGACAGAAAAGCACTACAGAGTCAAATGAAATTTTTAAACAGATAAGGATTTGTGAAGATTCTGAATAGACAAAGTGCTTTATATATATTAAATTATAAAAACAGTAATCTGTAAAAATAATCAAAATATACTTATATTTTGTAGCTCAGTTGCGGTCAAACAACTTCTCCAGCTTGCACTGTGTGCAAAGACAAAGACCAGAACAACAACTTTTTTTTTTTTTACAAGAACACAAAAGAACCAGCCCCCACTAGCCAAGAGATAATTACACAGAGTAAATGTTTCAGTTTATACAATAGCCTAAGACAGAAAAGCACTACAGAGTCAAATGAAATTTTTAAACAGATAAGGATTTGTGAAGATTCTGAATAGACAAAGTGCTTTATATATATTAAATTATAAAAACAGTAATCTGTAAAAATAATCAAAATATACTTATATTTTGTAGCTCAGTTGCGGTCAAACAACTTCTCCAGCTTGCACTGTGTGCAAAGACAAAGACCAGAACAACAACTTTTTTTTTTTTTACAAGAACACAAAAGAACCAGCCCCCACTAGCCAAGAGATAATTACACAGAGTAAATGTTTCAGTTTATACAATAGCCTAAGACAGAAAAGCACTACAGAGTCAAATGAAATTTTTTAAACAGATAAGGATTTGTGAAGATTCTGAATAGACAAAGTGCTTTATATATATTAAATTATAAAAACAGTAATCTGTAAAAATAATCAAAATATACTTATATTTTGTAGCTCAGTTGCGGTCAAACAACTTCTCCAGCTTGCACTGTGTGCAAAGACAAAGACCAGAACAACAACTTTTTTTTTTTTTACAAGAACACAAAAGAACCAGCCCCCACTAGCCAAGAGATAATTACACAGAGTAAATGTTTCAGTTTATACAATAGCCTAAGACAGAAAAGCACTACAGAGTCAAATGAAATTTTTAAACAGATAAGGATTTGTGAAGATTCTGAATAGACAAAGTGCTTTATATATATTAAATTATAAAAACAGTAATCTGTAAAAATAATCAAAATATACTTATATTTTGTAGCTCAGTTGCGGTCAAACAACTTCTCCAGCTTGCACTGTGTGCAAAGACAAAGACCAGAACAACAACTTTTTTTTTTTTTACAAGAACACAAAAGAACCATCCCCACTAGCCAAGAGATAATTACACAGAGTAAATGTTTCAGATTTATACAATAGCCTAAGACAGAAAAGCACTACAGAGTCAAATGAAATTTTTAAACAGATAAGGATTTGTGAAGATTCTGAATAGACAAAGTGCTTTATATATATTAAATTATAAAAACAGTAATCTGTAAAAATAATCAAAATATACTTATATTTTGTAGCTCAGTTGCGGTCAAACAACTTCTCCAGCTTGCACTGTGTGCAAAGACAAAGACCAGAACAACAACTTTTTTTTTTTTTACAAGAACACAAAAGAACCAGCCCCCACTAGCCAAGAGATAATTACACAGAGTAAATGTTTCAGTTTATACAATAGCCTAAGACAGAAAAGCACTACAGAGTCAAATGAAATTTTTAAACAGATAAGGATTTGTGAAGATTCTGAATAGACAAAGTGCTTTATATATATTAAATTATAAAAACAGTAATCTGTAAAAATAATCAAAATATACTTATATTTTGTAGCTCAGTTGCGGTCAAACAACTTCTCCAGCTTGCACTGTGTGCAAAGACAAAGACCAGAACAACAACTTTTTTTTTTTTACAAGAACACAAAAGAACCAGCCCCCACTAGCCAAGAGATAATTACACAGAGTAAATGTTTCAGTTTATACAATAGCCTAAGACAGAAAAGCACTACAGAGTCAAATGAAATTTTTTAAACAGATAAGGATTTGTGAAGATTCTGAATAGACAAAGTGCTTTATATATATTAAATTATAAAAACAGTAATCTGTAAAAATAATCAAAATATACTTATATTTTGTAGCTCAGTTGCGGTCAAACAACTTCTCCAGCTTGCACTGTGTGCAAAGACAAAGACCAGAACAACAACTTTTTTTTTTTTTACAAGAACACAAAAGAACCAGCCCCCACTAGCCAAGAGATAATTACACAGAGTAAATGTTTCAGTTTATACAATAGCCTAAGACAGAAAAGCACTACAGAGTCAAATGAAATTTTTTAAACAGATAAGGATTTGTGAAGATTCTGAATAGACAAAGTGCTTTATATATATTAAATTATAAAAACAGTAATCTGTAAAAATAATCAAAATATACTTATATTTTGTAGCTCAGTTGCGGTCAAACAACTTCTCCAGCTTGCACTGTGTGCAAAGACAAAGACCAGAACAACAACTTTTTTTTTTTTTACAAGAACACAAAAGAACCAGCCCCACTAGCCAAGAGATAATTACACAGAGTAAATGTTTCAGTTTATACAATAGCCTAAGACAGAAAAGCACTACAGAGTCAAATGAAATTTTTTAAACAGATAAGGATTTGTGAAGATTCTGAATAGACAAAGTGCTTTATATATATTAAATTATAAAAACAGTAATCTGTAAAAATAATCAAAATATACTTATATTTTGTAGCTCAGTTGCGGTCAAACAACTTCTCCAGCTTGCACTGTGTGCAAAGACAAAGACCAGAACAACAACTTTTTTTTTTTTTACAAGAACACAAAAGAACCAGCCCCCACTAGCCAAGAGATAATTACACAGAGTAAATGTTTCAGTTTATACAATAGCCTAAGACAGAAAAGCACTACAGAGTCAAATGAAATTTTTAAACAGATAAGGATTTGTGAAGATTCTGAATAGACAAAGTGCTTTATATATATTAAATTATAAAAACAGTAATCTGTAAAAATAATCAAAATATACTTATATTTTGTAGCTCAGTTGCGGTCAAACAACTTCTCCAGCTTGCACTGTGTGCAAAGACAAAGACCAGAACAACAACTTTTTTTTTTTTTACAAGAACACAAAAGAACCAGCCCCCACTAGCCAAGAGATAATTACACAGAGTAAATGTTTCAGTTTATACAATAGCCTAAGACAGAAAAGCACTACAGAGTCAAATGAAATTTTTAAACAGATAAGGATTTGTGAAGATTCTGAATAGACAAAGTGCTTTATATATATTAAATTATAAAAACAGTAATCTGTAAAAATAATCAAAATATACTTATATTTTGTAGCTCAGTTGCGGTCAAACAACTTCTCCAGCTTGCACTGTGTGCAAAGACAAAGACCAGAACAACAACTTTTTTTTTTTTTACAAGAACACAAAAGAACCAGCCCCACTAGCCAAGAGATAATTACACAGAGTAAATGTTTCAGTTTATACAATAGCCTAAGACAGAAAAGCACTACAGAGTCAAATGAAATTTTTAAACAGATAAGGATTTGTGAAGATTCTGAATAGACAAAGTGCTTTATATATATTAAATTATAAAAACAGTAATCTGTAAAAATAATCAAAATATACTTATATTTTGTAGCTCAGTTGCGGTCAAACAACTTCTCCAGCTTGCACTGTGTGCAAAGACAAAGACCAGAACAACAACTTTTTTTTTTTACAAGAACACAAAAGAACCAGACCCACTAGCCAAGAGATAATTACACAGAGTAAATGTTTCAGTTTATACAATAGCCTAAGACAGAAAAGCACTACAGAGTCAAATGAAATTTTTAAACAGATAAGGATTTGTGAAGATTCTGAATAGACAAAGTGCTTTATATATATTAAATTATAAAAACAGTAATCTGTAAAAATAATCAAAATATACTTATATTTTGTAGCTCAGTTGCGGTCAAACAACTTCTCCAGCTTGCACTGTGTGCAAAGACAAAGACCAGAACAACAACTTTTTTTTTTTTTACAAGAACACAAAAGAACCAGCCCCACTAGCCAAGAGATAATTACACAGAGTAAATGTTTCAGTTTATACAATAGCCTAAGACAGAAAAGCACTACAGAGTCAAATGAAATTTTTAAACAGATAAGGATTTGTGAAGATTCTGAATAGACAAAGTGCTTTATATATATTAAATTATAAAAACAGTAATCTGTAAAAATAATCAAAATATACTTATATTTTGTAGCTCAGTTGCGGTCAAACAACTTCTCCAGCTTGCACTGTGTGCAAAGACAAAGACCAGAACAACAACTTTTTTTTTTTTTACAAGAACACAAAAGAACCAGCCCCCACTAGCCAAGAGATAATTACACAGAGTAAATGTTTCAGTTTATACAATAGCCTAAGACAGAAAAGCACTACAGAGTCAAATGAAATTTTTAAACAGATAAGGATTTGTGAAGATTCTGAATAGACAAAGTGCTTTATATATATTAAATTATAAAAACAGTAATCTGTAAAAATAATCAAAATATACTTATATTTTGTAGCTCAGTTGCGGTCAAACAACTTCTCCAGCTTGCACTGTGTGCAAAGACAAAGACCAGAACAACAACTTTTTTTTTTTTTACAAGAACACAAAAGAACCAGCCCCACTAGCCAAGAGATAATTACACAGAGTAAATGTTTCAGTTTATACAATAGCCTAAGACAGAAAAGCACTACAGAGTCAAATGAAATTTTTTAAACAGATAAGGATTTGTGAAGATTCTGAATAGACAAAGTGCTTTATATATATTAAATTATAAAAACAGTAATCTGTAAAAATAATCAAAATATACTTATATTTTGTAGCTCAGTTGCGGTCAAACAACTTCTCCAGCTTGCACTGTGTGCAAAGACAAAGACCAGAACAACAACTTTTTTTTTTTTTACAAGAACACAAAAGAACCAGCCCCCACTAGCCAAGAGATAATTACACAGAGTAAATGTTTCAGTTTATACAATAGCCTAAGACAGAAAAGCACTACAGAGTCAAATGAAATTTTTAAACAGATAAGGATTTGTGAAGATTCTGAATAGACAAAGTGCTTTATATATATTAAATTATAAAAACAGTAATCTGTAAAAATAATCAAAATATACTTATATTTTGTAGCTCAGTTGCGGTCAAACAACTTCTCCAGCTTGCACTGTGTGCAAAGACAAAGACCAGAACAACAACTTTTTTTTTTTTACAAGAACACAAAAGAACCAGCCCCACTAGCCAAGAGATAATTACACAGAGTAAATGTTTCAGTTTATACAATAGCCTAAGACAGAAAAGCACTACAGAGTCAAATGAAATTTTTAAACAGATAAGGATTTGTGAAGATTCTGAATAGACAAAGTGCTTTATATATATTAAATTATAAAAACAGTAATCTGTAAAAATAATCAAAATATACTTATATTTTGTAGCTCAGTTGCGGTCAAACAACTTCTCCAGCTTGCACTGTGTGCAAAGACAAAGACCAGAACAACAACTTTTTTTTTTTTTACAAGAACACAAAAGAACCAGCCCCACTAGCCAAGAGATAATTACACAGAGTAAATGTTTCAGTTTATACAATAGCCTAAGACCGAAAAGCACTACAGAGTCAAATGAAATTTTTAAACAGATAAGGATTTGTGAAGATTCTGAATAGACAAAGTGCTTTATATATATTAAATTATAAAAACAGTAATCTGTAAAAATAATCAAAATATACTTATATTTTGTAGCTCAGTTGCGGTCAAACAACTTCTCCAGCTTGCACTGTGTGCAAAGACAAAGACCAGAACAACAACTTTTTTTTTTTTTACAAGAACACAAAAGAACCAGCCCCCACTAGCCAAGAGATAATTACACAGAGTAAATGTTTCAGTTTATACAATAGCCTAAGACAGAAAAGCACTACAGAGTCAAATGAAATTTTTTAAACAGATAAGGATTTGTGAAGATTCTGAATAGACAAAGTGCTTTATATATATTAAATTATAAAAACAGTAATCTGTAAAAATAATCAAAATATACTTATATTTTGTAGCTCAGTTGCGGTCAAACAACTTCTCCAGCTTGCACTGTGTGCAAAGACAAAGACCAGAACAACAACTTTTTTTTTTTTTACAAGAACACAAAAGAACCAGCCCCACTAGCCAAGAGATAATTACACAGAGTAAATGTTTCAGTTTATACAATAGCCTAAGACAGAAAAGCACTACAGAGTCAAATGAAATTTTTAAACAGATAAGGATTTGTGAAGATTCTGAATAGACAAAGTGCTTTATATATATTAAATTATAAAAACAGTAATCTGTAAAAATAATCAAAATATACTTATATTTTGTAGCTCAGTTGCGGTCAAACAACTTCTCCAGCTTGCACTGTGTGCAAAGACAAAGACCAGAACAACAACTTTTTTTTTTTTTACAAGAACACAAAAGAACCAGCCCCCACTAGCCAAGAGATAATTACACAGAGTAAATGTTTCAGTTTATACAATAGCCTAAGACAGAAAAGCACTACAGAGTCAAATGAAATTTTTTAAACAGATAAGGATTTGTGAAGATTCTGAATAGACAAAGTGCTTTATATATATTAAATTATAAAAACAGTAATCTGTAAAAATAATCAAAATATACTTATATTTTGTAGCTCAGTTGCGGTCAAACAACTTCTCCAGCTTGCACTGTGTGCAAAGACAAAGACCAGAACAACAACTTTTTTTTTTTTTACAAGAACACAAAAGAACCAGCCCCCACTAGCCAAGAGATAATTACACAGAGTAAATGTTTCAGTTTATACAATAGCCTAAGACAGAAAAGCACTACAGAGTCAAATGAAATTTTTTAAACAGATAAGGATTTGTGAAGATTCTGAATAGACAAAGTGCTTTATATATATTAAATTATAAAAACAGTAATCTGTAAAAATAATCAAAATATACTTATATTTTGTAGCTCAGTTGCGGTCAAACAACTTCTCCAGCTTGCACTGTGTGCAAAGACAAAGACCAGAACAACAACTTTTTTTTTTTTTACAAGAACACAAAAGAACCAGCCCCCACTAGCCAAGAGATAATTACACAGAGTAAATGTTTCAGTTTATACAATAGCCTAAGACAGAAAAGCACTACAGAGTCAAATGAAATTTTTAAACAGATAAGGATTTGTGAAGATTCTGAATAGACAAAGTGCTTTATATATATTAAATTATAAAAACAGTAATCTGTAAAAATAATCAAAATATACTTATATTTTGTAGCTCAGTTGCGGTCAAACAACTTCTCCAGCTTGCACTGTGTGCAAAGACAAAGACCAGAACAACAACTTTTTTTTTTTTTACAAGAACACAAAAGAACCAGCCCCCACTAGCCAAGAGATAATTACACAGAGTAAATGTTTCAGTTTATACAATAGCCTAAGACAGAAAAGCACTACAGAGTCAAATGAAATTTTTAAACAGATAAGGATTTGTGAAGATTCTGAATAGACAAAGTGCTTTATATATATTAAATTATAAAAACAGTAATCTGTAAAAATAATCAAAATATACTTATATTTTGTAGCTCAGTTGCGGTCAAACAACTTCTCCAGCTTGCACTGTGTGCAAAGACAAAGACCAGAACAACAACTTTTTTTTTTTTTACAAGAACACAAAAGAACCAGCCCCCACTAGCCAAGAGATAATTACACAGAGTAAATGTTTCAGTTTATACAATAGCCTAAGACAGAAAAGCACTACAGAGTCAAATGAAATTTTTTAAACAGATAAGGATTTGTGAAGATTCTGAATAGACAAAGTGCTTTATATATATTAAATTATAAAAACAGTAATCTGTAAAAATAATCAAAATATACTTATATTTTGTAGCTCAGTTGCGGTCAAACAACTTCTCCAGCTTGCACTGTGTGCAAAGACAAAGACCAGAACAACAACTTTTTTTTTTTACAAGAACACAAAAGAACCAGCCCCCACTAGCCAAGAGATAATTACACAGAGTAAATGTTTCAGTTTATACAATAGCCTAAGACAGAAAAGCACTACAGAGTCAAATGAAATTTTTTAAACAGATAAGGATTTGTGAAGATTCTGAATAGACAAAGTGCTTTATATATATTAAATTATAAAAACAGTAATCTGTAAAAATAATCAAAATATACTTATATTTTGTAGCTCAGTTGCGGTCAAACAACTTCTCCAGCTTGCACTGTGTGCAAAGACAAAGACCAGAACAACAACTTTTTTTTTTTTTACAAGAACACAAAAGAACCAGCCCCCACTAGCCAAGAGATAATTACACAGAGTAAATGTTTCAGTTTATACAATAGCCTAAGACAGAAAAGCACTACAGAGTCAAATGAAATTTTTTAAACAGATAAGGATTTGTGAAGATTCTGAATAGACAAAGTGCTTTATATATATTAAATTATAAAAACAGTAATCTGTAAAAATAATCAAAATATACTTATATTTTGTAGCTCAGTTGCGGTCAAACAACTTCTCCAGCTTGCACTGTGTGCAAAGACAAAGACCAGAACAACAACTTTTTTTTTTTTTACAAGAACACAAAAGAACCAGCCCCCACTAGCCAAGAGATAATTACACAGAGTAAATGTTTCAGTTTATACAATAGCCTAAGACAGAAAAGCACTACAGAGTCAAATGAAATTTTTAAACAGATAAGGATTTGTGAAGATTCTGAATAGACAAAGTGCTTTATATATATTAAATTATAAAAACAGTAATCTGTAAAAATAATCAAAATATACTTATATTTTGTAGCTCAGTTGCGGTCAAACAACTTCTCCAGCTTGCACTGTGTGCAAAGACAAAGACCAGAACAACAACTTTTTTTTTTTTTACAAGAACACAAAAGAACCAGCCCCCACTAGCCAAGAGATAATTACACAGAGTAAATGTTTCAGTTTATACAATAGCCTAAGACAGAAAAGCACTACAGAGTCAAATGAAATTTTTTAAACAGATAAGGATTTGTGAAGATTCTGAATAGACAAAGTGCTTTATATATATTAAATTATAAAAACAGTAATCTGTAAAAATAATCAAAATATACTTATATTTTGTAGCTCAGTTGCGGTCAAACAACTTCTCCAGCTTGCACTGTGTGCAAAGACAAAGACCAGAACAACAACTTTTTTTTTTTTACAAGAACACAAAAGAACCAGCCCCCACTAGCCAAGAGATAATTACACAGAGTAAATGTTTCAGTTTATACAATAGCCTAAGACAGAAAAGCACTACAGAGTCAAATGAAATTTTTAAACAGATAAGGATTTGTGAAGATTCTGAATAGACAAAGTGCTTTATATATATTAAATTATAAAAACAGTAATCTGTAAAAATAATCAAAATATACTTATATTTTGTAGCTCAGTTGCGGTCAAACAACTTCTCCAGCTTGCACTGTGTGCAAAGACAAAGACCAGAACAACAACTTTTTTTTTTACAAGAACACAAAAGAACCAGCCCCCACTAGCCAAGAGATAATTACACAGAGTAAATGTTTCAGTTTATACAATAGCCTAAGACAGAAAAGCACTACAGAGTCAAATGAAATTTTTAAACAGATAAGGATTTGTGAAGATTCTGAATAGACAAAGTGCTTTATATATATTAAATTATAAAAACAGTAATCTGTAAAAATAATCAAAATATACTTATATTTTGTAGCTCAGTTGCGGTCAAACAACTTCTCCAGCTTGCACTGTGTGCAAAGACAAAGACCAGAACAACAACTTTTTTTTTTTTTACAAGAACACAAAAGAACCAGCCCCAAACTAGCCAAGAGATAATTACACAGAGTAAATGTTTCAGTTTATACAATAGCCTAAGACAGAAAAGCACTACAGAGTCAAATGAAATTTTTAAACAGATAAGGATTTGTGAAGATTCTGAATAGACAAAGTGCTTTATATATATTAAATTATAAAAACAGTAATCTGTAAAAATAATCAAAATATACTTATATTTTGTAGCTCAGTTGCGGTCAAACAACTTCTCCAGCTTGCACTGTGTGCAAAGACAAAGACCAGAACAACAACTTTTTTTTTTTTTACAAGAACACAAAAGAACCAGCCCCCACTAGCCAAGAGATAATTACACAGAGTAAATGTTTCAGTTTATACAATAGCCTAAGACAGAAAAGCACTACAGAGTCAAATGAAATTTTTAAACAGATAAGGATTTGTGAAGATTCTGAATAGACAAAGTGCTTTATATATATTAAATTATAAAAACAGTAATCTGTAAAAATAATCAAAATATACTTATATTTTGTAGCTCAGTTGCGGTCAAACAACTTCTCCAGCTTGCACTGTGTGCAAAGACAAAGACCAGAACAACAACTTTTTTTTTTTTTACAAGAACACAAAAGAACCAGCCCCCACTAGCCAAGAGATAATTACACAGAGTAAATGTTTCAGTTTATACAATAGCCTAAGACAGAAAAGCACTACAGAGTCAAATGAAATTTTTTAAACAGATAAGGATTTGTGAAGATTCTGAATAGACAAAGTGCTTTATATATATTAAATTATAAAAACAGTAATCTGTAAAAATAATCAAAATATACTTATATTTTGTAGCTCAGTTGCGGTCAAACAACTTCTCCAGCTTGCACTGTGTGCAAAGACAAAGACCAGAACAACAACTTTTTTTTTTTTTACAAGAACACAAAAGAACCAGCCCCACTAGCCAAGAGATAATTACACAGAGTAAATGTTTCAGTTTATACAATAGCCTAAGACAGAAAAGCACTACAGAGTCAAATGAAATTTTTAAACAGATAAGGATTTGTGAAGATTCTGAATAGACAAAGTGCTTTATATATATTAAATTATAAAAACAGTAATCTGTAAAAATAATCAAAATATACTTATATTTTGTAGCTCAGTTGCGGTCAAACAACTTCTCCAGCTTGCACTGTGTGCAAAGACAAAGACCAGAACAACAACTTTTTTTTTTTTTACAAGAACACAAAAGAACCAGCCCCCACTAGCCAAGAGATAATTACACAGAGTAAATGTTTCAGTTTATACAATAGCCTAAGACAGAAAAGCACTACAGAGTCAAATGAAATTTTTTAAACAGATAAGGATTTGTGAAGATTCTGAATAGACAAAGTGCTTTATATATATTAAATTATAAAAACAGTAATCTGTAAAAATAATCAAAATATACTTATATTTTGTAGCTCAGTTGCGGTCAAACAACTTCTCCAGCTTGCACTGTGTGCAAAGACAAAGACCAGAACAACAACTTTTTTTTTACAAGAAATCATCAAATATTGTAATGGGTATGTTTGTTGAATTGTCTACCAATGTTTCTGGGTGGCTAGGGTGAATCGCTGGCATATACGGCAGCAGTAGTTCATGCTGCATTCCTCTCATAAGAAGAAGGAATGATACTGGTTTGAGCCCCAGCTTTTGATTTAAGCTTTAGACAGTGAAGGTGGGAACTTTTCACTGACAAATAGGACTAAGGTAAAAAAAGATATTCAAATGGCAGAAAAGAACTGTCAGACACAAAAGCTAGAAACATTTTCCTAATATGCCAGTGTGGGAAGCAAATGAATCAAAGCATGGAAGTTTAAAAAAAAGGCCAGACTGGAATGGAAATGCAGGACTACCCCAAACAGACTCAGAAAGGAGAATCTCTGGTACTACACCAGAGAGTTCTATAACGATGAAAAAATTCTTTCTTCTCTTTGCTAAAGTCACAGAAGGAAAACTTAAGAGCAAACAGATACTGATTAACATGCTATATCAAATTACGTTACTTTCCCATGGCAAAACCATTGACAAAGCCATTGCCAATAGTCCTAGACATGATACTTAAAAATGCCTTATTCTTCAAAACAGCATTTTAATTTGTGAAGTGTGAGAAGTGTACAGAGAAGGAGAAATATGAGTGTGTGTACTTCATTTTAATATACTTTCACTACAACGTGAATTCCTGAGTGTTTTTCAGTATGTATCTGATGATTTATTTCCTGCCAAATATGAAAAATGCTAGTATGGCAAAATGTTCTCTTCACTGTAGAAAGTTATTTTATGGAATTCGGAACTCATAACGAATATGAAAAGCCACAAACACAGAGTCAGGAGATCTAATTTATTTATTTATTTACATTTGTTTAGCAGGAAGGTCCGACTGGGCCAGAAGCCCAATTTCAGAAGAGGCCCAGGGAGAAAAGCTCCACAGAAATATAGGCAATATACAATAATAAGATAGTACAATAGTACAGATACAGTCTTCTACTTCTTTCAGCTTTTCCCGGTTAGGGGTCACCACAGTGGATCACCTGTCTGCTCATGATTGGCAGTGGAGTTTTATGGTGTCGAGTTGCCAGCCCGGTGCCCACCCTTCCACAGAAGGCACACACATGCACGCACTCACGCCTAGGGCCAATTTAGTGTGTCCAATCCACCTACAGCATGTCTTTGGGATGTGGGAGGAAACCGGAGCATCCGGAGGAACCCCACACGACCACAGGGAGGACATGCAGACTCCACACAGAAGGCACCCCAGCCAAGGATTGAACCGGAGAACCTCGTGCTGTGAGGCGGCAATGCTAACTGCTGCACCACCACAGCCGCCCCCACAATAGTATACATACAGTAATATGCAGAATACACATCTTCTAGTTAGGCTATACAAAGTAGTATTCAATACAGTTTTCTAGTAGATACAAGTTCAAAAAGAAAAACACAAGCATTTCAGTGAAGATCACGGTGAGAAAAAATAAAGTCAGTAGTGTGTACATATAGGTTCATAGGTAGGTACTAGGCTATCTGCCCGAGGGCATTTATAAGCCTAGCCAGAGTGTGTTGGGTTTCGCCGACCCATTGATTAATTAACTGATCCTCTGTCAAGCAGAGCCAATGAAGTGATCCCAGTGGTGTATTTTCTGTTACCCATCCACTCATCAAGTTGAAGAGTGTTAATGAGGGGCTCTGCCTGATGTAATTTGGAATTTTGTTCCAAAGCATGGGGAGTCTCTGTGACAGAAATCTATCCCTCCAGCATGTTCTATTTATTGTTGTGGTGAGGTTTAGCTCACTAGAGCGCATGGCTCGGAGTGATTTGGATTTCTTTAGGTGGAGCATGTCCATCAATTCTGAGTTGGACATGGCTTTGTAAGTCAGGGAGACATCACCTCTGAGTACAGCCGGTGTTTTTTCAGTCGGGCTGCATAGGACATATGTTTGAGACCAGTAATCCTCTTGGTGAGGTACTTTTGTGGTCTTTCCAGCTGTTGGAAGTGTCTTGTGAGGTACATCCCAAATGGGGCACTGTACTCTGATGGGTTTAATGAGTGACGAGTAGAGGGGCACTATAACCTCTGTTTCTAGATGCGAACCCTTTAGTAATTAGATGGGCCACATAGAAGGATTTCCTAACTACTTTGGCAATATGATTGTCAAAGGAGAGATTACTATCTACCTGGGTCCCCAGATCTCTTATTACCTCTTGTGTATTAAGGGGGCTGCCACCTATGTGGTAATTCATGGGTGTTTTGTTTTTCCCAAACAGGATGACTATGCATTGTTTGGCATTTAGCTTGAGGCCATGACACCAGGTGTCCGTCTCAGTAAGGCCCTTTTGGAGGATGTCCATGTCAGCCAGAGAGTCAATTATGGCTCCCAGTTTGCAGTCATTGGCGAACTTGGTTAGCCATAGTCCTCCTGTGTTTGCCTGTACTTCTGAGAAGTATATCCTGAACAGTAGGGGTCCCAGGACCGAGCCTTGCGGGACACCACATGTGACTGGTTTAGAGTTGGACCTGGAGCCCGCTATTTTTACCGTGCGAGTTCTGTCAGTAAGCCAGTTGGCAACCCATCTCATGACGTAGGGGTTTATGTTCAGGCTGGTGAGTTTTTCTGTAATACCCGAGTGGGGAATGGTGTTGAAAGCCTTGGCGAGGTCAAGGTAGGCTGTGTGAACCACCTTTCCCTCATCTATGGCCTTGGTGACTGTCTTGAAGAAGTCAACCAGGTTTAGTAGGCATGATCTGCCCTTAAAGCCGAACTGTGTTGGGTCAAGTGTTTGGAGGTTCCCAATGACTTTGTTAATGAGTTCCATGATGATGCACTCCATAGCCCTGCAGACCAGGCTAGTCAGGCTTATGGGGCGATAGTTACCAGGGTCAGTTGTGGCCCCTCCTTTGTGGAGAGGAATAACCATTTCTGTGAACCATTCTATGGGCACGTAGCCTGTGGAGTTAAATAATATTAAATAATAGTTATGACCAAATTAGATTTCCTTTATAAATATTTATTTTTGAGTAGTAATAAACATTGAGGAGGGGGAGAAAATGAGGTAAGGAGTGGACAATGAGTTGAGAGAGTTATAAATAGCAGAATTAATGCTGTAATGTTCATTTTTAATTGGTCGGTGGGTGTTCTAAGACTGATGCAATAATATTGCTTTTAATCAGGAAAGATAGGTAGATATAAAGAATGTATGATTCTACTGTTCGAGGAGACAGAACCTTGATTTTGCCTCCCATGTTTGTGCCTTTCTTTGCAAAAAAGGAGATGGTTACTCTCTGCTGAACTGTGTTATGTGAAAATTGTTTGGTACCCTTAACAGTCTGGTGTGATATAGAGACTGCCACTAGGCCTATTATGACATGTTTTCTGTCAGGCATATTTCTGGTGTATCTACACAGAGTGATATCCAGAGCACTAGGCGACCAAGGCAGTCACCTAGGGCCTACTGGCTGGGAGGTGAGCTACTGGCTGGGAGATTTATTTGTTTTAATTAAAAAAAAAAGTTAAGGGCATTCTTCTTTAAGAAGATCACCCTTTGCATCTGGTCGTACAGATCCGACAGGTGTGTGTGACCTGTTTTTGTCTTCTGTTGCTGTGTGAGCTGTTTACATCTTTGGCTTCTATGCAAGTAGAATTAGAATGCCTTGCCAGAAAAACATTTGAAATGCAGACCATGAACAGAAGTGAGAAGTAGGTGCGTTTGTTTAAGTGGTAGATAGTGTGTGTGTGTGTGTGTGTGTGTGTGTGTGTGTGTTTGTGTAAGAAGTAGGTAGTTAGGTGTGTGTGTGTGTGTGCACGTAAGAAGTTGGTAGGTAGCTAGGTAGATGTCTGTCTAAAAGCAGGAGGGAGGTGTCTCAACTTTCTAGATTTTCGCACAATGTCCAGATTTTTGCCTGCTCTTCATAAAATTGGTAGGTTTCTGGGTTTCTTGAGGCAAATCAGTGAGGACAGAACTCAATAAATAATGTCAGGCATTTGGGTTTCAGACTTCTTATCCTTCAGAAAATTCATAACATAATACCTTTTATTCTAGCAACTTTAAGTTTGTGAGAACAATACTTAAAGTTTGCCCCTATTTTGGGCAAAGCACCCCCCCCCCCATTATTTTTGGTTTTGCTGAGATTTTTTGTGGTAAGAGGTTGAGAGATAGTGTGTGTGTGTGTGTGTGTGTGTGTGTGTGTGTGTGTGAGAGAGAGAGAGAGGTAGGTAACATACCTCTCAACTCTCCAGATTGTTGCAGAATTTCCAGATTTGTGCACCATATTTTTTGTCTATTCCTCATAAAAAGGACTGAAGTTACTAAATAATGACAGGCATTTGAGTTTCAGACTTCACATCCTTTAGAAAATGCATACTAACACAAAGCCTGCTATTCTTACAATTTTAATGAGAGCAATATTTATAATACATTCCTATTTATTTTTGGCTTTGTAAAGATTTCTTGCACTACAAGTTTGAGCTTTCTGTGTATGAGAGTAAACTGCCCTAGTTAGGGATAGCAGGTGGTTAGAAATTTGCTTGGGCTCAAACCCTGTATCTTAGTTATGGAAACAAGAGCCTGAATCTTCTACCCCAACTACTAAGCTGCATTTTTCAGGGAACTGAGTTTCAGGTGCATTTTTCAAGGAATTAAGTTTCAATTGCATTTTCAAAGAATTGTGAGCTTCAAGGGAAAAGAAGTTTACTGTTGCTCATGCTAAGCCTGTTTACACTGTTCAACTGTTTTGTTTAGCAAATGGTATCATTACTGTTGTATATGATTTAAAAGTGGTGTCAGTAGCACAACAGGTATGACACTTACATTTGATTCAGGCGGCTTTGGGTTCTATTCCCACAGCATGTAGATGGATTGCTGATATTGTGTTGTATTTTAAGGAGGGTGGGATGCTGCAGTCCCGAGTATGTCCTCTTTTGGATGAAATGCCTAATAGCGATGACCCTGTTTTCAGTTTGTCATCCATTCCTTATTGCAGTATTACCAGCTTACCATCTTTTTAATATAACATAGGCAATTTACTCTTCATGGGCAGCAGGCAATGAATCTGTAGATGAAACACTGAAATATAAAGTTGTTTGCTAGCAGCAACTTTCAGATTACTTTTACTTATGCAGAAATTGTGCATATTGACTGATATTAGTGGGTTGTAATGACAGAAGTTTGAATGGCCTTTTATGGTTGAGATGTTCTGAATTAGACAGTTTTGTCATTATTGGTTCATATGTTTTGCTTCATTGCTTACCAGAAAATGTTCAAAACAATACATTTAAAACATGCTCTAACAAGTGGTGCTGTATTATACAATGCATATATTTAATACAGCTGGGAAAGTGAATCAAAGAACTCTTGCATGTTTTCATGGTCCTAAAAATGTATGCAAGGGGCCTATTTGAAAACAGCCCAAAGATGAACATAATCTGACACTGGCCAGATGCATTTTCTTTGAATGTGGGTTTCAATGTTGTTTCACTGCATGTAAGTTTCAAGGCCAAAGACGTTTAATGCTGTTTTCACTGTGAGACTGCATTGCTTTGCTTAGCATATGTCTATCACTGTTTGTGCTATACAATTTGAAATAAAAGTTTTAAATTAAATCCAAATATCTAGAATGAATTTAGAAGTAAAGCAGAAAATAGTATGCACACTGACAGTTTTGAACAGTGTTTATGGTAACTGAAGAGAACCAGCCAAATAATGGGACACTGGAATGGCTGGGAAGGGGTGTAAGGGGGCCCCTGATTCAATACCCTGCCCAGGGCCCCATATGACCTTGATCCAGCTCCGCCAACACATAATTTCTTACTTTACTATCAGCAAAGTGGATTTTTAGTCAAATATAAATAAAAGAAAAGAAACAGACAGAATCCCTTCATTAAGAATGTGAGTGAATTTATATTTATAGTCTCATACCTATGCCTTTGGTAAGACAGTGAGTTTTTATAATGGGTGCCAGTAAAAGAGGTTTAAGACTTGAGTATGGGACTCCAGGGAGGTTTATATTTAAAAATATGGAAGAGGCAGCTGTAGTAATTTGGTAAAATGGTCTGAGCTCACTAAAAATGAGAGTGCCTTACAGTTTCCAAAAAAGGGTACTTCAGATATGTCATTTTTAGAAAAATCTAAAAAAATAAACTGAATCAAAAAGGTAATAAAATACCAACCTCTTGTTGGTCAACCCTTAATGACTGGCAAGAAGCTAAAAATAAGGAAAATGAATCTGTAGTTAGAAGTCTAAAATATAACTCAACAGGTTAAAGTCATTGCAAAAGGCAACTAATGGAACAGTTAACTCATTACAAAAATGTGCAGATAACAAATCCCATTCTGGGGTATGTGTATCCATTAAGATAATTAGAAAAATTATCAATTACACAACCAAAATTGTCAGATGATGACTGGCCTCCATCACCTTCTGCACCCCTGGCACTTTATGACATACCTGGTTCTTGAAGAAGCTGATAGTTCTCCCTCTCCGAAAGGGTGGGTGGAGGTAAACTTGGCAGAAACAACTACCACTTCCCCGATACAGCCCAGGTTATTTCCAGCACTTCTAATCATTCCTCTGGGTTGGTTTATAACACTATATTACATCAACAGTGACACTCAGTACCTGCGGTAACACCATCAGATCAAATATTAATGCAAACAACTAATAAAGTGAAACAAATATATCACAAACACAGAACTAGTGCCAAGTATGCGGGAAAATTAAAAATAGTTCCTAATAATAGTTCTCAATCAAAAGCTAATACTCTGAAAAATAATTAAGCAAATCATTACCCAGTTTCTGACCGTCATAGATGGGGAAGAATATCAATGGACACAACCATTCTTCTACTGATTTTGATATACCTCCTGCATGGATGTGTCCAATGCAAGAAGTACCAAATCCAGCAGCAGCTAGAGATAGCAAGGCTGAAACTACCATAATGGTACTACACCCATGGATTGCAGGGTATTTTCTAACCTTTGTAGATTATCTCCCTCTTTAGATACCTTTGGTTGAATACGCAAAGATCTTAGAATGACATGTACAACTACAAAATCTAACTACTGAAGACCTGAGAGCAGTATTAAAATCTTCTACACTCCCTGACATTTTCAGAAAAATAACAGAAAAAACTCAGATGTAAACAATAACATCCCAAAACACACAGATGATGGATTTCTGACAGCTAGGAATAACTTATTAAAAGCCATTACCACAGCATGACCCCATCCCCTAAACAGGCAAGGATAAAATATATTGTGCAAAAGGAAAATGAATCTGCATATTTGTGGTGCATGATAGATGTGTTTGAAGCCTTTTCTGAGCCCCCAGAGCCTAGGGAAGCATCAGCGGCCAACAGGTTGGCAGCAGCTGTTGTAGAAGGCGTATTACTTCCCATACCAGAGCAATTAAAAAACATTTTTAAACTGGCCAAGTTTGAGAATTCATGAAATTGTCAATCAAGCACAATATGTGGGAGACAATACACTTAGAGAAGAAAAGGAACATAAAATTTAGTTGATATTCATCTCCAACAGGGATGGAGAAGAGGAAGAAGAAATTGTAGGAAAAGCGGTTAATTCCAATTTTTCCTAACACAAACCCAGGACAGTATCGGCAACATTATTATTCCCCTACATCACTGCAGTCACAAGGTGTGCCACGTTTAAGCATTTATTTTATTTGTGGTCAGTCTCAGCATTGGTGAAATGAATGTTCAATGTCTGTACAGCAAACAAATTTGCTGAATGTTCAAGCACCACAGCAAGCTGAAAGAAATCCTCCTGTATGGAATAACGCTTGGCAGCCAACAGTGTGATAACAAACTCATTAGGATAGCCATGAGCAGGAACCACAGTTATTCCCCTTGGTATAGATTAACCAGGATGGTCCTTTTGTCAATATTACAGTGCAAAATTCATCTGTCCCATTTCTCATTAATATAGGAGCTACTAAATCTATGATTATTTCAATAAATGTCAAACACCTTTCATTTTCTGAACAAACAATTTGGGGTGTGGGAGTGCCCCAAGTCCCTTTAGACTACTCAGAAACAAAACCTGTTCCAATTCAAATTAGTCCTCTAAAAGAAAAGCATGCTTTTATTGTAGAAAATTCTGCCCTTTTAAAGCTGTTAAGTAGAGATTTGTTATATAAATCAAGATGCACCATTTATTATATAACATTTGGTGTATTTCTATATATTCTCTGTGAATTAACATATATGCAAATGAAGATGTCCTTTTTGCTATTCTAACATCAGAAGGAGATGTAGAAACTGTCTTGGAGGAATTAAAAGTAATCCCTCCACAGCTATGGACTGTCATGAAAGTGAGGTAGGGCTCTTAAAAGATGCAGAACCTGTGCATATAACATTTAAACCTTGTGAGCACCTGCCTGTGGTATTTTAGTATACTTTGTCTGTAAAAGCATAAGTTGTCTCAACTCAAAGTACCTGCACCACTCCTATTTTACCAGTTAAGAAACTACGTAAAATACATACAGATTTGTACAAGGTTTGCAAGCAGTGAATGCAGTAGTAGTACCAACTTTTCCAGTAGTCCCTAATTATGCAACAATACTAAGTTGTATTCCATCATATGCCACAACCTTCTCAGTTATAGACATTTCCATCTGCTTTCTTTACTATCCCACTATATCCATGATGCCAATATTTGTTTGCATATACATATATGGACAACAGTTCACCTGGACTAGACACCGCACGGATATGTAGATTCACCCACACTTTTCTTTGGAGAAATGAAAAAAAAAGTTGTAGAAGATTACATTTCCTTGTGGTTTGGCTCTAATTAAATATGCAGATGACTTACTTTTAGCTTTATAACCCCAAATGACTGCAAACAAAATACTACTTTTCTTCTGACAAAGCAGAGTTAAGGTTTAAGGTTAACAAAGACAAATTGCAGTTACGAAAACCAGTGGTTCAACACTTGGGACACCTTATTTCAAAAGGTGCTAGGCAGATTTTGCCTTCACGCAGTGCTGCAATTTAAGAAAGTTACCCAGGGACTTCCAAGATGGCTGCACATTGAGTAAACAGCTTAATTCTAACTCTCCCAGTGTGAAAAATAGAAATTCAGCAGAGAAAGCTAGTGGATGTATATTTCTGGTAAATTTCAGCAAATGGCTAGTAAGTGCACTGCCTGGATGCCAGGAAAAAGGAAATATGGAGGACCTGAAAAAATCAGCTACAAAAGGTGAGGAAAAAAAACACTGACTGGGAAGAGTAATGCATCTGTTCAGCAAATACCAGTGCAAACTCCAGACATGACTTCCAGAAACCTAGAGGAAAGTATAAGACAACTAAATACAGACTTGATTAAAATAAACAAAATACTGACTGGGTATAGGAACTCAAATAACAAAAGGCTGAAAAAATGGAAGAAGCTTTAAACAGCTATTCAGATGAGGTGATAAAACTGCAAACAGAGGTCAAAATGAAGAAAAGGCTGGCTGAATATGAGACTGTTCTGGAAGAGATATTTCAAAAAATAATAGAATTAAAGGACAGAGCACGTAGGGAAAACCTGATATTTTCTGCTGTGCCAGATAAGCTGGCAATAATAGACTGTATTAATTTTATGAAAGCACAAATAAGCAACTGGACTGGTATTCCATAGCAAGAGTTTTTAATTGAAGGGGGACATCATGTTTATGCTCCAAACCTGGCTATGAAAAAGCAACCTAGACCTTAAACAGTAAATGTGCAATCCTACCAGCAGAAGGAATTGATTTTGACAAAACTGCAGCAGAAATACAAAGGACTAAAACTGGGAAACAGAGTGTTTGTGGAGACTGATTACTCACTGTAAACCAGGCGGAAGAGGAGTAAATTTATTCCACTTGTGACAAAGGATGCACTGCCAGCATAGCTATCTGGAATTTTGTAAATAATTATGTGTCATTTGTGAATATCAACATGATTCCTGTAAGAGACCTGTGTTACAAATATTTTAGAACTGTATGTCAGGTGTACATCAAACTGCTGGTACAGAAGTGTGTCTTGAAAAGGTTTTTGCAAAGTGCTTAAAATGTAACCACAGCATGCCCTATTACAATAAAATAGAAATGCACACACATACTATTGTAACTGTTTAAATGTATATATTTTAACAGGAGAAACTGGAATACAGAAGGTTAACATGCAAAACTTCAGAAAATAGCTGAAATTAAATTACTTTATGGCTGGGCCATGAAAAAAATGTATCTTTCAGTTTCAGTGCAAGAACAGACACAATGTCTGTGCTGAGAAGTTTTCTGTATTGTCTTGGAAGTGTTTTATTGTTTTATGACTTTCAGGATCTGCAACTATCTGAGAAAAAGTCCTTGTGTATGTATTTTCACAGGTATATGCTAAATATTGTTAGTTTTCAGCAGTGGAGGTTTTACCTGGGATAGAGTCAGATGACAAGACATTATGTCATTTTGCAAGCTATCCCAGCAGTAATGTTTGAGATATTAATTAAAAAAGTCAGAGGGAGAGACTTGGCATTCTGTATGCTGTCTTTGAATTGACAACATCAGCTAGAGGACCCATTCATCACATATCTGCCTTGCTGCTCTAATTAACTATACTAGGTTATAGTAATTCTCTTAGATATAGTCAGGAATATAGCAAATCTTAGCTTAAATATTTTTCTTTATTTATTTGAGACTGGCCTGCAATGTTGTTTTAAATATTTCCTGTGATTTTGAACTCTGATGCCACTGTAAATATATTTAGTATTGTCTTATTTTATTATTAAATATATTTAAACCTTTCATTGTGGTTGTTCTGTCTAGACATATTTAAGCTCTGAGAGTACTTGCATATTTATTTGGTGACACTGTTTAGGCCACTCCTAATAGCCTTGCTCTTGGTCAAACTACTGTTTGTATTGATAGTAAGATTACACAGTAAGATTGGACACCCTTTGTTAAGGACCATAAAAAACAGCTGGCTGGTAGCAGTTATAACTACCTTATAGCCTAGGCAAGAGGAGGCATAGCTAGTAAACCTGTGCCTGCCTTTCCCAGGTGTGTCTGTGTATGTGTGTGTGTGTGTGTGTGTGTGTGTGTGTGTGTGTGTGCAAAACAAATCAAACCTCAAAGAGTTTGTGTGTGTCAGCTACTTGGCCAGGGACATGAAACAGTGGTTGGACAGAGACGGTGCTGGAGGTCTTGGCTTGGCCACTTAGCTGAGATCTCAACTCTATAGCTGTGCCAGTGGGGTCTTATTGTGGATCTGGAGAAAGATGGAGAAACCAGCCCCAGACTGACTGTGGTCTCTGTGTGCTCTTAAGGGAAGCTGCATCTGGAAATACTGTGTGTACCCGCCATCCTCCCAATGTAAATCCCCCACTTTTGCCAGTGGGAGGATTGAGGCTCTTTGATTGCTGGGCCAGTGGTGGGGCATCACCACTTTCCAGGGAATGCCGAGAAGCTGGTGTGAGATTCAAACTGAAGTACCAGCTATCTTTAAAATATTCTTTCCTGGAGGGACAAAATCATTTTTTGATACAGTACATGCAAAGGAGGAAATACAAAAGTTTGTCCAAAAAAGTTAGCTGTGAAACAGAAGGAGATTCTACTTCTCGTTCTTCTGGTATTAAAGACCACAGAGAGACTGTGCCAGGGAAACTTTTTCCAATGTTTCAACAGAAAATGCTTGAGAGATGGAAAAAAGCATAAGAGTTGACTAGAAGAATCGAAAATATGTTGGAAATAAAGCAGAGACAGGATTTGGGAAATGAAGATGAAGAGGAATAAAACCATTAATGTGGAAATTGGCAAATGTGGGATTACAAAGCAAACATTCTATTTGTGAAACATGATAGAACAAGAAAATCTGGAAATATTGGACTTTTTTGGACTTTGTTAAACTTGTAAGTGACTCTAAAGCATATACCCTACTTCATGTTATTAATGTTCAGAAAAGTACTTAGAAGAGGGGAAGAGGAGAGAGAAAGCTAAATGTAAGTAAAACAATTTTTTTGTAATAGTAATATTTTTATAGCCCATGATTTTATTTGCATGCTATAAAGCAAATTTTTGTCAGTTATATTTAAGAATAATGGGGATACTAATGTAAACAGGTGCTCCTGTTTTTTTTTCTTTCTCCCTTCTCTCTTTCTCCTTGTTCAGTTTTAAGAAATGTAGGCACTGCAATGTAAAAAAAAAAGATGAAAAGTCTGGTCAAAAGAAAATGGCAAAAAAAATCGATGTTTTTTCATACTTACATAGGAGAATGACTGGGTTAAGGCCTTTAGCTTGATCTAGTAAGTTTTAAGAGAACACAAGTAAATGAAAAAGAACATTGAATATTATAAAGCTTTTTTTCAACAAATAAATGTATGCTTAATAACACCTCTGTATCTGGTCCTCATGTTGCCATGGAGACAATCTGATTAAAAAAATGGCTAGGAGAAATTGTTTTCTGAAAGTATTTAAGTGCTTTCCCAGCTGGGAGAGCTACAAAGGTAAGACAAAACCAGCATTTAGAAGCACAGGTTGTACACCATGCGTATTAGCATGGATAACTTTTTTAGGTTAATTCAAGCCTCTGAGTGCTGTCAGTTTCGGACACTTGTTCTGATTAAGAGAGTAAACCTTCAATATTTGAAGATGTACACAGTTTTGTGTGCTATTATCAAGTTAATTGGTTTTGGGGGGGGTGTTGGGGTATGTTTGTTTGTTTTTTTTCAGGTCTTTCAATAAAACAAAAAAGTCCACTGGAGACACAATTGGAAAGAAATGAATGTGTGAATTTGATAAAAGAAAAGTTGTCAGGATGGTTATTCAGGCAAAGAAAAATAGGGGTAATTATATTAATTGCAAGAGGATCTCCAAAAGTGATAGGAGATGATAAAAAAAAAAGATAATAATGGTGCATTTGTCGTAATAAGGGGCTGCTGGCAAGAAAGGAGGATTACACTAGGATGTCCTTATATTCCACCTAAAACTGCTATAATGGAGCTTAGGAAAATTCTGGGAGAAATAATCAGCTTTCAGCAAGGAATATTACTTATAGGTGGTGACTGGAATTTGAATGCAGCAGTGAAGATGTGTTTGAGGTGCCCAGAAGGGAAAATATAACCGGGGGGGGGGGGGGCTACAGTTTTGAAGAAAGTTAGGAAAATATTTGGCATGGAATATGTGAATTCAGTACTGGGAATTTGGAGTGAATTTATATATTATTCCCCAAGGTACAAAAACTTGGCTACGCTAGACAGAATTTACATTTCAATGGAACATGTGCATTTAACTGAATAGTTTTGATACGTACCCAATAACTATTTCAGGTCACGTGCCAAGAATAACTAAAATGAAAACACAGGGTAATGAAATAATAATGAGATATTGGTACTTTCCCACATATCTGTTGAAAACAGAGGAATTTAAGGAATGGGCAGAGGAAATTATTCAGGAGCTATTAGAGAAGATAGAAATTTCTTCTGAAAATGTAGCTAGTGAGTGGGATAAAAGTAAAGTGAAGTTTAAAAACAGGGTGGAAATAAAAGAAAGGGAGGTATGGTTAAGAATTATTTAGAGGGACTGACAAATGTTAAAGTATTGCAGAATGGGGGGATCTCACAGAACAAAAACAGGAGCAACTGCAGAAGGTAAACAGAAAATAAGGGATAATATGCATGTCTTTAGAAAGATTGTTGTTAAGCAACTGTTTTTGATAACTCTAGAGCACAAAAACTTTTAACACAACAACTCAGGCAACTGAAAGTAGAAAGGGCTGCCACTAAGCTTAGGGAACTTATAACAAGAAATATAACAAGATAGCCTGTAGCGGTATTAGAAATATGGAATCAAGTAAAGGTGCAAATGGAAATGTTTATGGAAAAACTAAATATGTTAAGGTTAGAGGTAGATGAGGCTGAATTACTAACAGTTAGGATAAGAGGAGATGAGATAAAAATTCTGGCATATAACCAATCTACAGGAAAGTCTCTGGGAATAGATGGCATTGCGGTGGAAGTTTAGAAGTTATGAGGGAAAAATGATAAATATCTGGAAGGGTTTGTTTAGCAGTATTTTAAGAGGACGAGTACCAACATCCTGGAAGAAAGCGGTGGTAGCTGTAATACCTAAAGAGGGTAAAGACCCAGACGATCCAGCTTCATACAGGCTCATTTCAATACTAAACCATGATTACAAAGCATTTATATCTATAATGGCTAAACGAATGGCAAAAGTAATGCCAAAATTGATAGATACGGATAAACATGGTTTTGTGGAGGGGAGGCAAACACATGATAAAATTAACAGAACACTGATGCTCGAGATGGAAGGAGAATATAAGAAAATACCACTGTTTTTGGTGGGTCTTGATGCAGAGAAAACATTTGATAGAGTAAGCTGGCACTTTATGAGCTGGGCAATGGAAGCATCATTTGGATTCCCTGATAAAATTATAAGGTTGATTAGGAGGATATATGAGGGACTGTAGGTGAAAATTAAAGTTGGTGGGTTCCTCTCTGATGATTACTTCATGAGCAGAGCAGCCAGGCAGGAGTGTCCTCTTTCCTCTTTGTTATTTGCATTATATTTAGAACCGCTGACAAAGAAAACAAGGGGCTCAGAAATTCAAGGATATAATTGGTATGCTAGTCAAGAAAAACTGGCTCTATTTGCAGATGATATTATTTTATACCTGATAAACCAGAAAGGGACATTTCAATGTTGTGGAACATTTTGGGACAGTTTCAAATCTTTTCGGGATACAAAATTAATAAGGCTAAAACAAAGGATATAGCAGTGAATTATGTATCCACACACAACGTGGTTCAGCAATTTCCATATTTCTGGAGACATGATAAAATGAAGTATTTAGGAGTATGGATTAAAAAATTATTCCACAGTGGCAGCTAAGGCTATGTGGGAAGAGACTAAACAAAAGATAATACAAAAGCTGAGAAATTGGAAGCTCTGTTACATGGGTATGGATATAGATAGTAAGATACAAGCAGTTAAAATGTTTTTAGTCCGTTTAGTCTTATATACAAGTCAAGTATACTTTCATCAACCAGAGGAGAAGTTGTGGATAGCAATTAATAAAGAGCTGAAGGATTTTATCTGGGAGGGAAAGACGACATGACTCAAGTGGGATAAGCTGATTCTTCCAATAGAACAAGGCAGATTGGGATTACCTGATTTGAAGGGGTATTTCACAGATACACAGCTCATATACATTGCACAAGCAAAAGTGTATAATTCAAAGTGGAAAGGGATGATAGTGAAATGGGGGGAAGCTCAAGAAATGAGAGACTGGGATTTTGGATGCAGATCTTTAAGAAGAATAACAATAATCATACAGAATATTATATTCATAAAATAGCAAAAAAGTATTCGAAGCACTAAGCCAACAAAGGAATGGAGAAAAGAGATGCTGCTGATAGGGATGACTGCAATTAGGGATACACACAATAGGCAAGAGGGGGCTGGAGTTTAATGTAGAAAACTGGCAAAGAAATCAAGGTATTGGGAGCAAATAACTAGACAGTGAAAGGTAACAGAATGTGAAGATGCCAATAACTTATTTGGACTGCAAGTTAGAGATTTCTTTCCCAATCAAGGATTGATATTAAGGAGTATAGGCAAGGAGAAAGAAAAAGGGGGGTACCAAATGAAAGACTAGCACTGGTAGAGGTTTTAGTAGAATCTAGAGTGGAAGCTGCCATTAAAAGAGGAATAATTAGTACAGCATATAAAACATCGCATGATAACTATGAGAATCAGAGGAGGTTAGAAAGGATTGGGAAGAGAGATTAGATAAGCAATTCACAAAGAAACAATTGGGGATATAGGTATGCCTCCAAAATATGCAACAAAATCTAGAAGATTTAGGACTTTAGCTTGGAAGTGTTTACATGGGTAGTTTTATACCCCAAGTAGACTCCAGAGAATTTTTCCTCAGATAGACAGCAAATGTTAGAGGTGTGACAGGGACGAAAGTGGTAATTGGGGACATATTTTCTGGGAGTGTAATGAGTTGGCAGACTTTAAAGATTCCCTGCAGACTACTCTATACGTGATACTGGGTGAGCAAATTAGTGTATCTAGGGAAATGATTTTTCTAAGCTATGATACAGAATCAGAATTGCCTAGACATAGTAAGGCCTTGCTGAGCCTAATTATGGTGGCTGCCAAAAAAGCAATTACTAGAAAATGGAAATCAAAGTCTAAACAAACTGTACTAGAAATACTGAATATAGTCAAAGAGATAAAGCAACTGAAATTGGGATCTTTAGAAAAGGGTAGGAGCAAATTACACAGGAGAAAATCAGAGTTGTGGGAACAATACATACAGGGGAGGAAGGAAGGAAGATAGGATTTGAATGAGCTATGTAATGTTTGTCTGACAATGACTGGGCAGATTACAAGTGATGTATAATATGTGCAACTAAAATTATGTCAATATGGTTTATAACGTACAATGCTTGCAACTAACATTATGTCAATATGGTTTGTTTTCATTTAAATAAATGTATGAATGCCTGAGTCATAAGTGATAACTTAATAAAGATGTTTCTTGTTTAAAAAATTTAAAAAAAAGAGTGTTACCCCTGAACCTTTACCCTTGGAGGACTGTCATGAACAAGCTTTTGTACAATTGAAAACTTTACTCAAACCCTCCTGCACTTGGGTTACCAGATTATTCTAAAAAAATGCTTTGTAGTGAAAGTATAAAGTAGCATCAGGATTATTAGCACAATGCAAAATGATTCTTATAGACCTATCTCTTATGTCAGTCCAAATCTTGATCCTGTAGCAGCAGTCCTCCTCCTACTGCCTTAGGGTGGTAGCTGTGATGGCTGCTCTAACTCTCGAACATGAGAGTTACATGGCAGTTCTGCATTCTGTATAGGCACTGTTTATTACAGACTGAGACACAATACTGAATATGAGTTGTATTTACTTAATAACCCTTCTTTACAGATTGTTCACTGTCACCCACTTAACCTGCTTCTTTCATTCCCACTGCAGATGGAGACTCTCACAGCTGTGTTAACAGTATGCTTTAAACTATGTCAGATGTAGAACACATTTCATTGCAGAATCCAGACTTCATTCTTTTTGAGGATGGTGCCTGTTTTCAAAGAGATAATGGTGAATTCATAGCAGCCTGTTCCATTTGTACACAAGACACAATTTTGCTAACTGGACAACTAAATGGAAATGTGTCTGCTCAAATAGCCTAACTTGTAGGTTTTACTAAAGCCTGTAAGACTGGACAAAAATCAATCAGTAACAATTTCACAGATTCACATTATGCTAATGCAGTACTTCAAGACACTTTCTGGCCTGCTCAGGCAAGCAGTCATGACATGGTGGAATGCTACAATTTCACCAAGGTCCAAAGACTGCTCCCCAACTCCTTAGAATACTGTGGGAGATTTTGGAAAAAGACTTCTGCAGAAACTATTAAAATACACTTTTTGTTAATGATTTATTAGATCCATTAGTATTGCCAAGGAAGGTAGTTCTGGATAAATGTGCCACACATATAAATGATACCTTTATAACTTAAGGAAAACAACTTTGCAGATATGATGGCAAGACAAGCTGCATTGTCTTATCCCATTTAGGCTTTTTATTTGTAGCAACTGAATGAAACTAACAACATTTTTTTCTTTGCAAGAGTTATCTTTTCAGAATCAGACAGAGGACTCTGAGAGAATGAGGTGGATAAATGAAGGCTGCAGCTGGTCTCCGGACCTTTTATGGTGCCACCCCTACAGATGGCTACTAACCCCACAAAATTAACTCTTGTTCAAAGCTTACTATTTGGCTTTTCATTTTTGCAAAAATGATTTAATAAAATAGGTTTCCAATGTTTGGTATGCCCCTCATCTTTTAGAGATCACTCAAAATTTTGTAAATACTTGTGCAATTTACTTAGAACACAATGTGTCTAAATCTGTGCCTACACTTATTCAAACACTGAAAAAAGTCTTGGGTCCATTTTTTTAAACATATTTACTGAATTATCACTTGTGACATAGGCAAATTTACATTTATATAAAAGTAATCAAACTGCTGGGTCCATTTCGATCCATATTGTGGGACCTGCTGAACACATTAAGTGCAGAAGTATAGACATATAATGGTTGTTACTGACACTTTTTCTGGATGGGTAGAGATGTATCCCTGTGTAGATAATGGTGTAGACAGTAGCTAAAATTTACTAACAAAACTGATCTCAAGATTCACAGTCCCTTGCTGTATTCAATCGCATCAGGGCACTCACTTTAATAGTTATGTGATACAACAGATTTGCAAAATTCTGAATGCAAAATTCCAGTTTCATTGTCCTTATAGATCACAAGCTTCAGGAATTGTTGGAAGGTCTAATCCATCAATTAAAACCCGTTAAAACCGTTTAAAATTTGTGAGGACCGTGATCTTAAAATGCCAGAAGCTTTACCCTTAGCTTTATTCAGTACGAGTGCAGTTAGTAACACTAGAAAACTGAACCCTCATGAAATCCGTATGGGCAGGCCCATTAGAACACCTGCTACACTCCTTCCCAAAAATCTGGTATTGCAAGATGTTGATGAATCCAATTTTTATTACTGTAAATCTCTCTGTTCTGTCTTGCACAATTATCACAAATTTGTTTTAAATGCAGTAAAATGACCTACAGAATGAGAAAGTCATGAATTGTAGCCCACAGATTTTGTCTACATTAAGGTACACTACCAGACAGACACACTCAGCCCCAGATGTAAAGAATCCTACTTGTTTTTTCTCACAACTGCTACTGCCATCTGTCGTGAAGGTCTCTCCACCTGGATCCATGGGTTGCATTTCAAGAAGACCCTGCCTCACAATGAGTCCAACTGACATTTTACTAATGTCATTCCCTGTGAACCAGCATAACCTATTGCTAGCAGAACCAGATGAAAAAAGAGAGGCACCATTATATCCAAAAGTGAGAAACAATGAGGTTTTTCCATCCTAACCAAATCTGGAACTAAATGTGAATTACTTGCCATCCAGATTAAATCTGGAAGTGAATGCAGTTGAGTTATTCTTAGTACCAGATCAGGAAGTGAAATCATGTGACTTTGCTGTTTCATCCTGACTTGAAGTAAACTTTATTGACTCTTTTTCAAAATCAACAATGTTTTTTTCGTGCTTCCGAATCGAACATCAAAAATTCATCATGCCTTTTAGAGATTGACATAGACAATGAGTTATCCAAATGGAATTCATTTGCGAAGTCATCTACAGTTGACGCTAGTGATTGGAGATTATTTGATCCATTTTGCATGAATTATCAACAAACAACTCATCACCCATGTTTACAGTTTCTTCAAAACTCTCTCCAGCCCAACATGCTCGTATTTCTTATGGACCCTTCACTGGGAAAGCTACTGTGATTTTCATCATTATTTTATTTTGCTGGCTTTTTCTGTCTGGAAGAGTGAGTACACCATCATCTGCAACCACTGGAACTGTAAGTATTGAACCATTTCTTAACAAATACACATGTGTTGTTATGAATCGAGATAAACATTTGTTTAAAACTGAATCAAGAACACCTGAATGACATCCTAGATTTAATACTTTTTCTGTTATACACCTACTCTCAGTATTAGTGACTGTTGGATTTGTGCCCATATGTCTACTGCATATGATGAGAGTAATCCATTTATTCCTATACCAGTGACTGATACAGAGCTTCATACTGCATTTCGTACTATTATTCTCACTAAAAATCGAAACACCAAACATGCTTTTACCCCCTTTACAGTAATACTGCTTCAACTATCAATTACTGTTAAAGGACATGTTTGCTGTCATATAAATGGATCACTTTTTTTGGAAACAATGCCTGCGATTTCACTTGGAGAATTTATGATGGGGCTGGAGAGCAGGGTATGGCAGCATTGCATGATTATTATATTTTGCAGAAACAAATCTGATTACCTACAGACTAGTCTGGTTGTTGTTATATAAGCTGTGTTATACCAGCTAAACAACATATAAATGTTTTAACTGAAGGGAAAATACATAATACTCATTGTAGGAGAGACATTAAAGACATTCTGAACCCAGGTGGAAAACAGCTGCCTCCTGGGTTTATCATAATACTATTCAAAAGACTGATTTTAAATGATTTTCTCACACGGATCTTGGTGATGAGTCATTTCTGGAGCAGGAATTATACCTGCTTATGAGCAGCCAAATCTATCTGGCAGCTAAGGAAACCATCTAAGGTTTTATTTTAAGTAACACCACCTCTTAGTCCATTAATTTGATTACTCAAGAGGTGACTGCCATGCAAAGTGTGGTGCTACAGAATTGAATGGCATTTGATTTCACCTTCGCTTCTAAAGGGAACACGTACACACTCATTAAAATGGAGTGCGGCTTGTTTATTTCTGATAATTATGGTCCTATTTGTAGTCACCTAGAAATAATAGAAAAGTTGCTGATCCTTCACATGCTAAAGAAGCTGACAGTTCCCAGTAGGCACACTTAAGTAATCTTTTCTCTGATTGATGAGAAGGTATTCTGAAGTTCTTTATGCTCATAGCTATTATAATCTTATTATTAGGACTTATTTTATTTCTGTTAAAAGCTTATATTCCAAAGCTATTAGAATCCAGAAGGTGTCCATTTACAAATGAATCAGGTTACATCAATGCCACTGACTATATCAGAATTGCAAGATTTTAGTAGAATGTATGATATATATAGGGAGAGATTTGAAAACAAATGTGGAAGTGGAAAATGCACAACTGAAAATTATTTACAGTATTCAGACTGTGCTTTTACTTCATCAAGATGTAGCACACAGGCATTTATTGCTAGTAAGATAATATTTTTGGAAAGAGTATATAAAAAATTGTTCTTGCCAGGGAGAGAAGGATGTTGCATGTGAAGACTGTCAGAAAGTGAAAAAGTGTCCCCTCATCTGAAAACCTATAGTCACTGTCCAGTCATAAAAGAAATATATGATTTCACTGATGGTTTACAGCATCTGATGGGAGAATGTGAAGTCTGAATCATACAGAGAAGGGGAAATGTTGAGTGTTCCTTTCATTTTAATATGCTTTCATTACAAGATGTTTTCCTGAGTGTTTCTCAGCATGTATCTGATGAGTTATTTCATGCCAATTATGAAAAATACTAACATGGCAAAGTGCAGAAAGTTCTGTTCTTTGTAAAAAGTTCTTTTATGGAATTTGAAAGTCATGCTTAATACGGAAAATCATAAACACAGAGCCAGTGTTTCTTTTTAAATGGACAGTGGTTGTTCTAAGACTGAGATAATTTTTCTTTCAATCAGAAAAAAATAAAGAATGTATGATTCTAATGTTTGAGGAAACAGAACCATGATTTCCTTAGTTTCCTACATAGTGCCTTTCTTTGCAATAAAGCAGCTTGTTAATCTCTGCTGAATTGCATTGTATAAACGTTATTTGGTACTCACAACAAATGCAAATCAAGTTATGTCAATTTCTTGACTAAATGGAAACAATATTTATAAATTATCTCTGACTTAGGGCTTTGGCTGCTTTGTCTCTGAATCCCAAAGTAATAGACTAACCTGCACCCATACCTTTACGCATTACTGTTTGGATGTAGTATCCCAGAATAGTCTCAGTTTGCTACAGCAGATATAATGGCTTTCAACTTTGAGCCATTTCTTCTATCCATCTGTATAAACATTGCTCAGCAAGTATGTCCTGATGAAGATTCCTCTGATTCCACTCCATGCAAAACAGATAAATACTTAGACTCCTGCTGTAGCATATCTTTATAGATTGAAATCACAAGGGTCTGAGTACTCTTTCTGTCTCACACCTCAGGATACGGAGTTCTATTCCTTTTTTTTTAACCTGTTCCAGCTGGACCATCAGAGCCTGGATTTTTGCTCAAGAACTAGAAGGAGAGAGTAAATTCCTTTTATGAGCATTTTCCTGAAAATGTCATCAAGAGTCCAGCCATTTATAAAAGTCACAGAAGTTTGATATTTTTGCTGAAAACATCCTCTGGTTGGCAGCAGTGACCTGATTAAGATCCTTCAGTTTTTGTCTACTAAGTACTGGAGTTTTGGTAGGTACTTACATAACATGACATTTCACTTACATTTTCCAAGTTCACTAGCGAATGTGCCATACCGTTTTATTACATCAGGATGGTACACAATTAGAGTGCACTCACCTTCAGAACTTACTTGGGGAAGTAGCTTTTTCAGAGGTTTTTTCACTTCCCACCTTGTGCTGACATAAGCAGGCATGACCCTGCTTAGCTCCTCCTTGTCTTCTTCTCGGACAACAGGGATGGTCTCTAGAATCAGCTGCATCTGCTCCAGTTCATGCGCACCTGTAAAGATAATGCAACTTTAGCTCTATAATGAGAATGCAGTTTTTAATATTAGTATATCAGCAAGTGAAAGCTAAGTGTAGAGTACACTACATACAAAAAGCAATGATCTCATTTCAGACCAAAAGGGCAGCAGTCAGTATCACACCTTCCATGCAAATAACACAGCTGATTCATATGCTAATGGTTACTGAAACAAGTAACTTGACTGAGACTTTACAAATGTAAAAAAGTATCTACACAATTTATTAAGACAGTTTGATGTTGCAGAAATTCATTCTGCATTCTTTGCATTGTAATAAGTACACTGCTCATGGTTGTCATGATTTACAGACATGGATCACGTTTTTGGCAGGTAGTGAGTAAAGGATTAATGTATTCTGTGCACTCTAGTGCCACAGACTGAATTAGTGCATGGTGTGATAGTCAAAGTCAAAGTGAACTTTATTGTCATTTAGACTCCATAATGGTAACCTAAATAAAAATGTGTGCATCAGGCTCAATATTAAGATGACAATTACACACATACAAATTACACATGCAACATACATAACATTAACTTTAAGTTAGACTACTTTACTACATAATGCTAAAAATACTATGTCTACAGTTTTTAGCAGCTGAGTGATTGATTATTGCACCTTTATTTATTTCAAACTTATTTTCTGATATGTTAGAATAGCTAGCAGATAAATATTGCACTTGATTGACACTGTAAACAGATAACTATGAGCGAACATCACTGGGTTAACTATGGTTGGGTCTGACGCATTTTACTCAATTTCCTGCTTTGTTTTGCTCCACTGTCATGTTATTCAGCATGGAAACTGAGCAGGGAACATTAAAATGTGCTAATAAAGAGACGTGTTACAATGGGGGTACCCACTGTCAGGAACCATTTTATGCCTGAAACAATGTCCAAGTCATGTGTAAGGAATTTATTTGCTTACTTTTCGTGTTTTCATTTTAAACAAATCACAAGCAATTACTCACATTTTCTAATACCTTTGGACTGAGGTATGTATTTATCTGTATATATATATATATATATATATATATATATATATATATATATATATATATTTATATATATTTATGATTCCTATCAGTATTTCAAATGTTGAAAACGCCAAATTTAATTTAATCGAACCAAAATGTTTGAAATCTCAGAAGAGCGAACTGACGGAACATCGATTTCTTTCCCAGGGAAAGAAATCGGTGGGCCATCATTGGAGTTTGCTATTTCCTCCACTGTGGTGCGGTCTTGGACTTGGTATATTTAAATAGGGTGGGGGGGGCACAGTATTGAAAAATATTTTTTTTTTTTTTGCACATAACACCGATTTCTTTCCCTGGGAAAGAAACTGATGTTCTGTCAGTTCGCTGTTTTGAGATTTCTAACATTTCAGTTTGATTAAATTGCATTCTGAGTTTTCAGCATTCGATATGCTGATATAGACCTTATATATATATACATATATATATATATATATATATATATATATATATATATATATATATATATATATATATATATATATATAAATATATATATATATGGTTCCCTATCAGAAGCCTGAAACACTAAGCCTGAAAATCAAAATCCTGAAAACTATAGACTGAAAGTTCAAAATCCTGAAAGCCCAAAATCCTGAAAACACAAATAATGCTAATATGTCACTATAAACACACTAATATCTACCAACTGACCCTGACCCTAACCCTAACCCTAAGGTCCATCACTATCGCACACTCACCTGACCCGTGCCCTAACCCTAACTCACTTAAACCGCCACTAACCCCAATATTTGTCACTATTGCATACATGCCTAACCTGCACCCTAACCCTAACATAAAACCAACCGCACACTTACCTGAACCCAACGCATGACCCAACACCACAGGGCTAACAATAGCAAAGCCACAATGACGTCAGTATGTCCATTTTGTGTTTTCAGGATTTTGAGTTTCAGGATTTTGGGCTTTCAGGATTTTGAACTTTCAGTCTATAGTTTTCAGGATTTTGATTTTCAGGCTTATAGTGTTTCAGGCTTCTGATAGGGAACCATATATATATATATATATATATACATATATATATATATATATATATATATATATATATATATATATATATATATATATATATATATATATATATATATATATATATATATATATATACATACACACACACACACACATATATATATATATATATATATATATATATATATATATATGTATATATATATATATATATATATGTGTGTATAGATATATATATATATATATATATATATATATATACTTCCCCTTCAGAAGCTAGAAGTTTCAAAACTTTGAATTTCAAACAGCTGAGATGAGATCAAAGTTTTGAAACTTTGAACGCTTTGAAT